>NW_027256889.1:4167749-4372749 GCF_029215685.1 Pituophis catenifer annectens | reverse complement strand
TGGCCCTAAGCCATGGAGCGCTTTAAAGGTGGTCACCAACACCTTGAAGCGCACCCGGAAGTCCACCGGAAGCCAATGCAGCTCACGCAGGAGAGGATTCACATGGGAGTGCCCCGTCGCTCCCATAATCCCCCGCGCAACCGCATTCGTATGTTTTAACATGCAATGTTAAAAAATCTGACGATAAGTCCAGGGTGGGTTTCAAAATTTTTTACTACCGGTTCCATGGGTGTGGTTTGGTGGGCATGGCTTGGTGGGCGTGGCAGGGGAAGGATACTGTAAAAACCTCCATTCCCACCCCACTACAGGGGAAAGTTACTGCAAAATTCCCATTTCCTCCCAATCAGCTGGGACTTGGGAGGCAGAGGATAGATGGGGGCGGGGCCAGTCAGAGGTGGTATTTACTGGTTGTCCAAACTACTCAAAATTTCCGCTACCGGTTCTCCAGAACTGGTCAGAACCTGCTGAAACCCACCTCTGGATAAGTCTGATCATTTTAAAAGGAGTACACAGAATCCCCACAGGGCCATCGTTAAAAAAGCATCTTTGGGATTTCTTGGCAACAAAAATTGGAACGGCCTCTTTGGCATTTTTCTTAGAAATGTCCTGTTTTTTTTCTCCCCGCAGCTCATATCTTGACTTCACCTTTGTTGTTTGCACAAGTTGGCAGCGCTATAACCATTATGATCCGGATAGAGCCCACGAACCCTAGAGTAGGCGAGGACGTCACTCTTTTCCCAGGAGCAAACAAGAACGACACCTTGTCCTGCGCGTGGTACAAAGGAGAAAATGCAAGCTTGACATTTTCCGAAATCTTGATTTATTATGTAGAGAATCACACGATCTATTTCAAGGAAGCCTACAATAAAAGGCATTTTATCGGGAAGGACTGCTTCCTGCATCTCCAGAACCTTAGGTTAGAGGATAGAGCTATTTACAGAATACATAAGAAGAGGACGGGCGTAACGGAAAAAGGGGAGAAATTGTTAGAGATCTCCAGAGCTAAACACGCCATTTCCATAATTCTGCCCTATAGATTCCTGATCTGGTGGTGCATTTGGCTCAACAGCTACTAGCAACGCTCCGCTTTGAATCGGGTGCCAATAAAATTGTGGAAACAGTGATTCATTTGGTTAGTTATTTAATTTTTCACTACACCGTTATTATTTTTGTAAATAACTTGAGGCAGCAAAGATACCTAACACTCTTTCCTCCTCCTATTTTTCTTTGTTTATTCATTTTTGGTTTTTTGGTACGGCAACAAACTTCCTTTATACAGGAATCCAGAAACACCCCCCCACACACACACACACACACAAATGATAGAATTTCCCTCTTCCCCAAACGTAAACCAGTAGATTCTTTTTGACTGGATCCACAGCAAGCTTCACGGCAGTCATCAGAAGTTTCCCCCATCTTACCAATTTTTCTATTATCCCAGTGGTCTTTAGATTTATTTATTTATTATTATTTTATTTTATTTTGTCAAGCATGTATTTTATGACAGATACAGGTGTAAACATAATTATAAATACATGAAAAGGATACGAATAAAAGAAAACATTGGGACGGGGACGGTAGGCACGCTGGTGCGCTTATGCACGTCCCTTACAGACCTCTTAGGAATGGGGTGAGGTCTACAGGAGACAGTCTAAGGTTAAAGTTTTGGGGATTTGATGGGATGGGACTAGATCCTCAAGATCCTCAAGATCTACTCCCATCAAGCAGCTATCAGTGAAATGAAGAATGAAGGACGGTTTCAGGAACTGGGCATATCTATTCTAATGAAAAGAAGGATTAGGGGAGACATGATAGTAGTGTTCCAAATATTTCAGGGGCTCCTACAAAAATGAAGGGGTCAAGCTATTTTCCAAAGCCCCTGAAGCAGTGGTGTGTTGCCCCTGGTTCGGACCGGTTCTATCGAACCGGTAGTAAAACCGACGGGACGCTCCGCCCACTGACCCCGACGTCATCAGGAAGCTGCGGCCCCGTTACGAACCGGTAATAAAGGTAAGTAGAACCCACCCTTGCCCTGAAGGCAGGACAAGAAACAATGGATGGAAACTAAGCAAGGAGAGAAGCAATTTGGAATTAAGGAGAAACTTCCTAACAGTGAGGACAATTAATCAGTGGAACAACTTGCCTCCAGAGGTTGTGCGTGCTCCAACATTGGAGGTTTTTAAGAAAAGACTGGACAGCCAACTGTCTGAAGTGGTATAGGGTCTCTTGCTTAAGCATGGGGTTGGACTAGAAGACCTCCAAGGTCCCTTCCAATTCTATTATTCTATATTCTGTGTTCTGAATGATTAGCAAATAGGTCTTGCCTATTCTTCTGCAAATTCGACGTACGACCACAACTGAGCCCAAAATTTCTCTTGTTGAGCAATGCAGTTGTTACAACCTTTTTTTTTGCCACAGCTGCTGTTGTTACTGCACAATCACTGCAGTATTTTAAGTGAGTGTCAGCACTTCAACCTGCATTTACTCTAGTGCTGACATAAGAAGGAGAAGAGGGGGCAGCTGGCAAGAGGACGCTTGACATTTCACCTACTTATTTTCCTTGAAGATAATATCCCCTAGGAGATGAGATGGGAGGGGGGACATTCCTGGGAGCTTAAGTAGTAGATATGGGGAGAGTGATTTGGAAGAAGGCCAATGAGACGCAGAGAATTGGAGAACGGAAAGGGAAGGTCTGGGGTCAGGAAGTCAGAGTTGGCTACGCCACGATCGGGGACAGATTGTCGTGCTTAATAAAATGAAAGATTTCTTCAAAGACTATCTGTCTGGAAATGCAATTTATTTTATTTGAGACAACATCGAAACCTGACAGAGAGTTTGGAGGGTCATGAAGCAAATCTGGCTTCCCCCCCATTGACTTTGCTTATCCAAGGCTGGCTGTGAAGGTCACAAATGACCCTCCTGGATATATTCCCCAAGATCGGGGGGGGGAGCAGTAAATTGGGGTCCCAAAGTTCTTTTTCAAAAGGCAACTAGACTTTCTTTGTTTTTTCCTTGAAGACATTTCGCTTCTCATCCAAGAAGCTTCCTCAGTTCGGACTGAATGGTGGAAAGTAGAAGGATGTACATTCCTTGCAGTCCTCTGGTCGTTAGCGCTCTTCCTGAGAGTGCGGGGTCAAAGAGTCCATCTACATTCAGACTGAACAGCCCTCTCTCAAAGGGAAGGGGAAGAATAGACACCACCCATCTCCTGTTTACAATACGGTCCTTTCACCAGTTCCAAGAAGGTGCCACACCCATTTGCACTACTCAGGTGACCCTGAGGACACAGAGAGAAACCTCCATGTGGCCTCAATGACTCTCAGGAAGAGCACTAACGACCAGATGACTGCAAAGAATATGAATCCTTCCATCCTTCCACCATTTGGTCAGAACTGAAGAAGCTTCTTGGATGAGAAGCGAAACGTCCTCAAGGCAAAATCAAGAAGGTTCATTGGCCTCGTGAAAAAGCACCCCTGGGACCCCAATTTACTCCTTCCCCATTTCCATCAGGGGGCACATATCCAGGACGTCCCTAGTACCCTCCAGCATCTCTCCTTCCCGAATAGAGAATCTGTCCAGGCCAGAAGGAACAAGAGTCACTTATTCCTCTCAATGGGTCTCTTGCCTGCTTTGTGACGTCGTCCTCTGCCTTGAGAGCTCATAAAGGAATGGTGGGAGGGGCTGGCAGTGAGGTAGGCTGGGGAGGGAAGCAGGAGTTCAGGACTGTCCCTGTATAGTCACTGACAGCGTGGACAAAAGGCAAGGGGGGAAACTGAGGCACCTGGCTGGGCACTTTGAGGATCTCCCAGCATGTCACAAGCCCTTTTGTCCTAGATTTGCTAAGAACATCATGGCGACGCTGCCCAAGCATAAGCAACCATCAGAACGGAGAACATCCCGGCTGATCTGGCTTCTCACAGGTCTGATTGAGAGTCTGGTGGGGAGCAAGGTCTGGGATAGCAACTGTTATGGGTCAGGAGATCGAGAAGGACTCTGGAGTGGCAGTTAGGAACTGTCTATGTCAGTGATGGCTAACCTTTTTGCCATCGCGTGCCAAAAGCTGGGGGAGTGTGGGGTGGTCACGCGCATGCATGCCCACATACATAATTCTATGCCCCCTGCCCCCCCCATGCATGTGTGCGCGACCCCCCCATGCTCCCCCATTAGGTCAATTTTTTGCCCTCCCCAGGCTCCAGAGGCTTTCTAGGAATCTGGGGAGGGCAAAAACAGCCTTCCCCATCTCCCCGGAGGCCCTCCGGAGGCCGGAAATAGCCCATTTGCTGACTTCCATTGGGCCCAGAAGGCCCAAAAATCAGCTGGCCAGCACGCACATGCTTGCTGGACCTGAGCTAGGGCAACGCTCATGTGCCCACCAATATGGCTCTGCGTGCCACCTGTGGCACGCGTGCCATAGGTTCGCCATCTTGGGTCTATGTTTTATTTCATTGGGGGTGTTCCTTGGAACCTTGACATGGAGAAGGTCTAGGTTGCCCTGACCCAAAGGAGCAGTCAGATGCTTGGAATTAGTCAATAAGCGCCTTATATTTTAAGACGATGACAGTTGGAGTAATCTGAGTAGAATGCAAAGTATTCTTTGATGCCCATCGTGGGAAAAAAAATATAAGACAGGGTCTTATTTTTGGGGAAACACGGGTAGTTGATATGGCCCCATAGGCTAATCAATCAATATACATCAGTGGTGGGTTCCTCCCGGTTCCTCCCGGTTCCTTCCGGTTCCGCCGAGCCGGTAGTGGTGACGATATGACATCACCAAACTGGTTCTGCCCCCCCTGCCCCCCCCACGTTATTCTTACCTTTTATTTGGCCCCACCTCCAATCTATTGCTGCCTCCTGAGTCCCAGCTGATGGCTAGAGGCTGTTTAAATTCTTGCCGTGGGGCTTCAAAGGGCCGCCCTACAGCTGATCAGTGTTAAAAGAAAATGAGTAGACTGGTGCCTGCAAAAATAAATGAGTAGACTGGTGCCTGCAAAAATACATGAGTAGATCAGTGCCTGCAAAAATACATGAGTAGATCAGTGCCTGCAAAAATACATGAGTAGATCAGTACAGCTCTGTAAGCAGTTAAAAGCCTGGTAGACCAGTATCTCTGCTAAATCCTAAATAATTGTCACATGACCATCAAGCCACACCCACAAAATAAGCCACGCCCACAGAACTGGTAGTAAAAAAATTTAGAACCCACCCCTGATATACATATATATATATATATATATATATATATATATATATATATATATATATATATATATATATATATGTTTTCTCAGGTTTTCGCGGGTGTTTGTATGTAGGTCTTTAGTTATTCGGGTCTTCTCCCACATAAAATTGGAAGTGTCTTGATGACGTTTCGACAAAGTCTCATTCGTCATCTTCAGGCTGGTGTTCTCGGCTTCGTGCTCCTGGAATATATATATATGTGTGTGTGTGTGTGTAAAGAAATGACCGTTGAATGCCTTTTCTTTCACAGCTCATCTTGTGAGTTCCTACTTTATGTTCATAGAGGCTCAGAAGATGCCCGATTTTACAATTGTCCTGACACCACGCTTTCCTACAGAAGGGCAGAATGTCGAGATGGTTCCTCAAAAGCCCACGAACGAGACCCAGTCCTGCTTGTGGTACCGAGGAGAAAACATAACTTACGTTCAAATTTTGCTGTATTATCCCATGAACAACACCTTCGAACCCCAACGGGGCTATCATTCTGGCCACGTGCCGTTGAAAGACTGTGTCCTTACTATCAGAAATGTTTCGTATTTAGACATGGGCCTCTACGGGATAATCATGAAATCCCCTACAAAATCGCTAACGGGGGAAGCATTCTTATCGGTCACAAGAGGTAAATTCACATTTATACTGGCGGGTTTTTTTGTTTTAAACTTGTTTTCAGTCTGGCTCAGCTGCTCCTGGAATTATTGGACTTGTTAAAGGGCGAATAATTAAGCCTGCATCCAAGAAACACAACAGCTTGGCTGCCTCAGGAATTCTGGGAGTTGAAGTCCGCAGGTTGTAAAAGAGCCAACATTGCCCACCCGTGCCCTAGATCCAGGATGTCCAACTGGATTTCTTCAAACTGGATACCCGTATTTACAATGGTTTCAGTTGTCTTTGTCTTGTGTCTTTCAGAAGACGTGCCAACAAAGAAGAAGAAGAAAGCGCTGGGCGCAGGAATTATTGCTGGTATTTCTGCTGGGTGCCTCGTTGGGCTCTTGATGGTCATAGGGCTAGTGGCGTATCAAACTAGAGGAACCACTTTTAGGTAATGTACACTCCTCCTTACGTTAAGCAGATCCGGTTTTAAACTTTCGGAAAACGCAAAGAAAGGGAGGAAAAATCTGAACGCTGAACGACTAACGCAAGGGTGACAAACTCAATTCCATTGAAGGCCGCATCAGGGCTGTGGTTGACCTTGAGGGAGAGGCCTGGGAGGCGTGGCCGACTGGATGTGGGTGGATGTGGCTGTTAAGGAATATGCACAGAGTAACCCTTGAGTAGCAAGGGTGTGCACATGAGAAAACGGCTGAGAGCGAGTATGAATAAGCACTGTCAATACAGACACACTGGGTTGTGATATTCTTTTACTTTTAAGAAAAAGCAAAGCAAAGTCCAATAAACAATCCAGGTCATACACATATAAAGATAGTTAAAATGTCAATCCAGAGATATTCCAAGAACAAAGTCTTCTTACCAGTTGTTGTAGTCATATGCAATAAAACAGTTCTTTTTAGAGTTGCAAACAAGAACAAGTACAGCAGTAAAACAATCAGTAAAACAGTAGAAAACAACAAGTAGCAGTGATCAAGCAGTGATCATGCAGAGAGAACAGGCAGAGAGGTAACAATAATAATGTAATAAGAACAATAAGCCATGATTCAAGCTTCCTCTTAAGTACATTGGCCACAGAGCTAGCCAATCAGAATACAGTATGATGCAATACAGCATTACAGTCTTAAAGTTATACATTTTGACTACAAACATACATTGATGGTTTATATATATTGCCAACCCAACCAATTAGGCAATAGCCATTTCCTAACAGTGGCCAACTTGATGCCTCTCTCCAAAATGCTGGCCCGATGTTTCCTCTTCGCACTGGGAGACCGGGTCAAAACGACAAAGGCTGGCCCCTTACATTTTCCAGGCTGGCCCTGCGTGGATCTGACCACATCGCAGGCCACATCCGACCACATCAGCTCTTGTATTTGACACTGCTGGACCAGGGGTGAAATGCTCCCGATTCGGACCGGATCCCCTGATCCGGTAGCGATGGCGGTGGGTGGTTTGGAGAACCGGTAGCAAAAATCCCTGCCCCCCCCATGCCCAGCTGATCCGCGCCATCATCAGAGGCTTTTTTAAAATTATTTTTAAAAGCATGTTTTCTACAACCTCTTCGGCTGGAAAAATGCTTTTAAAAGTTTTTTTTAAAAAAAGCCTCTGACGATCAGGCAACTCAGCTGGGATCGTCAGAGGCTTTTAAAAGCATTATTTTTACAACCTCTTCGGACGAAGAGGTTGTAGAAAAAAATGTTTTTAAAAGAAAAAAAGCCTCTGACGATCAGGCAACTCAGCTGGGATCGTCAGAGGCTTTTAAAAGCATTATTTTTACAACCTCTTTGGACGAAGAGGTTGTAGAAAAAAATGTTTTTAAAAGAAAAAAAGCCTCTGACGATCAGGCAACTCAGCTGGGATCGTCAGAGGCTTTTAAAAGCATTATTTTTACAACCTCTTCGGACGAAGAGGTTGTAGAAAAAAATGTTTTTAAAAGAAAAAAAAGCCTCTGACGATCAGGCAACTCAGCTGGGATCGTCAGAGGCTTTTAAAAGCATTATTTTTACAACCTCTTCGGACGAAGAGGTTGTAGAAAAAATGGTTTTAAAAAGTTTTTTAAAAAGTTGGCCACGCCCACTCAGTCACATTATCCCTCCCCCCACCAAGCCACAACCACAGAACCGGTAGTAACAAATTTTACATTTTCACCACTGCCCTGGATCAGTGGTGGGATTCAGCCAGTTCGCACACTTTGGGAGAACCGGTTGTTAACTTTCTGAGCAAACGGGTTGTTGGAAGAAATCATTAGGGCAATAATTTAACAGAGTTGTTAAATTATTTCAATCCCACCACTGCCCTGGACTAAGGGATATGCAGTACAGAAATAAAGAGACTCTGGCTAGAACAGTTATGGTGAACCTCGGGCATGCGTGTCCAAGGTGACACGGCATGGCGTTTTGGGTGTCGATGGACGAACAAGCAGGTGAAGAGTTCAATCAGCTGCTTTGTGAACAAAGATTAATATACAAGTTATTCCTCGATTTACGACCACAATTTGAACCCAAAATTTATGTTGCTCAGTGAGACATTTGTCGAGGGAGTTGTGCCCCAATTCTTTCTTGACACGGTTGTTAAGCAAATTGTTGCAGTGTTTAAAGAGATCGTAGCATGGTTAAAGGCTTCCCCATTGACTTGTCAGAAAGTCGCAAAAGTCGGATCCCATGACCCCCCCCAGGACACGGAAAACCGTCATAAATAAGAGTCCATTGCCAAGCCTCTGAATTGCAAGTTTCAAACTTCACGACTTTAAGAGTGTGAATTTCAACTCCCAAGCTGGTTGGGGATATTCTGGGAGTTGAAGTCCACACATTTTAAAACTGCCAAACTTGGGGAGAAAAGGAACATATCTAGATGATATTCAGAGCAGGCACATCAGACAAAATGAAACAGGAAGCCTCTGTTAAGAGCAAAAGAATTTCAGTAGGAATACCAATACAAGACTTCAGTTCCCAGAATTCTGCAGCTGGTTGCCATAATTCTGGGACATTACAAATCTGCAATTGAATAGGGATGGTGATTTCTTCTATCGTCTGTCTTCTACCAGTTTTCTCTGCATTTGAAGAAAGAGACTTTAGAAGTCACATCAAAAGAGAGAGAATTTTGCACATAATCAGTGTCCCCGGACTTTTTAGCAACAAGGAAGCTAAGGGCCGTAGGTAGACATCCTATTTTTCATTATTGAGTTGCCCTTGGGATATTTTTGAATGATTTCCTTTGGAGGAATCTGAAGAAATTGATCAACTATTTGGCCTGAGAAATTCAAATATCAAGCGGCAAGGAAATCAGGAGATCCGGGCAGTTCAAATGGTTATAAAGAATTATTGCAAGCTTAAATTCTCTACAAAAATCTGAACTACTAACGGTTAAAGCAAATTGGCAATCAAATTGGAATTCAAGGATGGCTGGATTTAGATTTCTTATGAGCAGTGGTGGTGGAATTTAATTTTTTTTTTACTACCAGTTCTGTGGGCGTGGCTTGGTGGGCGTAGCAGGGGAAGGATATTGCAAAATCTCCATTTCCGCCCTACTCCCGGGGGAAGGATAGTGCAAAATCTCCATTCTCACCCCATTCTGGGGCCAGCCAGAGGTGGTATTTGCCGGTTCTCTGAACTACTCAACATTTCCGCTACCGGTTCTCCAGAACCTATTGAATTTCACTTCTGCTTGTGGGAGCAAAAGGATTTGAGACTGATGGCATCTTTGACCCCTCCCTCAGTCTCAGTCTGCTCATTTCCTACCTCAAAAGGCATTTCGTGGAATCAACACCATCTCTCTCTCTCTCTCTCTCTCTCTCTCTCTCTCTCTCTCTCTCTCTCTCTCTCTCTCTCTCTTCTCTCTCTCTCTCTCTCTCCCTCCCTCCCTCCCTCCCTCCCTCTCTCTCTTTCTCTCTCTCTCTCTCTCCCCTATTCCTTCTCTCCTTAGGAGTGCAACAACCACACAACAAGCAACCAGCTCACCAACCCAGGATACGTAAGTATTAATGGCTAAATCTGACCCAAGGTTCTGCCTCGGTTTACCTTTCCCAATAAGCAACCGAGTCGGAAGATCATTTAAAGAAATTTATTAGAGTACTCTGATAAAATGGGAACCCCCTATAAAAAGGGAAAACCCCGAGACCCATCTTTCATTCCTCTGTAGGGTTAAGACATCAAAGAAAAATGCAAAAGGAAAAGTGATTGGCCAGAACCCTTTGCATAGGAAATCAGTTACGTGTAGTCGAACATGTTACGTATTTGCATCCCAAAATATCACACATGTTTATTGAAATGAGATCTGACATCAGAAGGGGCGTAAAATTTAAGGGGGGAAAAAAAGGTTGTTTGGAGTTCACAAAGAAATAGAATAACAGAGTTGGGAGGGACCTTGTAGGTCATCTAGTCCAACCTCGAAACGCAAGCAGGAGACCCTACACCGTTTCTGACAGAGGGCAGTCCAGTCTCTTCTTGAAAGCCTCCAGTGATGAAGCTTCCACAACTTCTGAAGGCAACTTCTGTTCCATCAGTGGATTGTTCTCTGTCAGAAAATTATTTCCAGGTTGAATCTCTTTAAACCAGACCCCAATTAGCACTAACAAATGTTCTCATATCAGGAGATATTTGCCACCCATCCTTTCAGTGCATGGGGTGGGTTCTACTTACCTTTACTACCGGTTCGCAACGGTAGTAAATGTTAGTAATTAGTAATTACTAACAATTGCACTGATTCACTTAACCCCACGGGGCAAGACAAGTCTTAGAATGGGGCAAAAGTTACTAAACACATTTCTCACTTAGCAACATATATTCTGGGCTCGATTGTGGTCGTTTAAGTTGAGGTCTACCTGTACTCTTAACAACTCAACTGTACTTCAGACGGTTGTGGCCTGTTGGCCGCCGGCCCCTTCAGCAGCCGAATCAGATGGCATCGTAGTCAGGATCAGCATCAGGGCAACCTGGGAGCTCTGAGGGGGTAGAGGGAATGGAGCTGTCAGAGAGAGAGACAGAGGCGGAGCCTAGGCCGTCCGTCAGTCCTCAGATGGAGAGTCAACAGCCCCCAGGTCTGGAGGTGGCTGATGAGAAGGAGGAGGAACAGATGGGTCCAGTGCCTGACGCGCGGATGCACAGAAGGCAGAGGAGAGGAGAGCAGTGGAAATCTTTGGGCTGGTCCTCGGGATGGAAGAGCCACTGCTGCTAGCGAAGCCCCATCCTAGCTCTGGGGATAAAAGGCAGGGGGTGGAGTTGAATAGATGTGGCAGACAACTATTTATCTCCCTGCCAGCCGGACTTGTTAGCCGGTGGTGAGAGAGAAACTTTTTGCCGGGGCTGCTGGGGCTCCTAATACAGGAATCTTTGGGTTCACTTCAGAAGGTTTATCATGTTTGGGGAGCTGGGTTAGAACACAGACTATCTCAAGGAGGCCTGGGAGAAAAACGAGAAATATTGGGAAAAGGGAAAGAAAGAACTCGCTGCTCATTTGAAGGAATTCCTGTTTCGTTTGTACCTCCACTAATCCCTTTTTCCCGTAGATCAGCGAATAAGGATGCAAACCAAACAACAGCAAGCAATCAGAATCCGGACGCAGAAGGAAATAAAATTTGATGGGTGAGTTCTTTGAAATATTATCTTTCTTAATACCTACATACATTGACTAAGAATGGAATACAGGTAGTCCTGGACTTACAACCATTCGTTTGGTGACCAGTCAAAGTTACAACCGCACTGAAAAAAGTGACTTAAGACTGTTTTTTGCAGAGTCAAAAAACAGCTGGCTGGGGAATTCTGGGAGCCGAAGTCCACCCCTCTTAAAATAGCCAGATTGAGAAACTCTCCCCACTCAATTGGTAGGAAAATTTGAAGTGAGGTTGCCCCCTAGCAGTGGTAAAATCCAAATTTGTTTTACTACCGGTTCTGTGGGTGTGGCTTGGTGGGCGTGGCAAGGGAAGGGTGGGCGTGGCTTGGTGGGCGTGGCAGGGGAAGGCTACTGCAAAATCTCCATTCCCACCCCACTCTGGTGCCAGCCAGAGGTGGTATTTGCTGGTTCTCCGAACTACTCGAAATTTCCGCTACCGGTTTTCCCGAACCTGTCAGAACCTGCTGGATTTCACCTCTGACCCCTAGTAGTTTTTTTTTTTTTTTTAATCACCTCTGGTTTTTGGTCTTAATCAAGATGTGTAATTGTTGTGTTCCGATTTTTGTTCTTCTTCTCAGGTAAAAACAAAACACCCCAAACGGTTCGAATTCAACCAGCACCGTGGAATTTGCAGCTTTCCATCCAAGAATTCCATCCATCTGGGAAACCGAGGCCATCTTAGCGCATGCTTTAAGCAACAGCATTTTACCCTTTAAAATCCCAGGGGCAGCAAAATAGCTTCCTGTGTCATGATGGAATAAAGTCCTGACTGTACGACAATTGTGGTGTGTGTGTGCTTTTTTGCATTGTAGTTTTACTCCTAACCTCCCATAGTCTCAGGATTGTGGGAAATAATGAATCACGGGTAGTCCTCCACGGACAAATGCTCTCTTAGTGACTGATCAAAGTTGCAACGTCACTGAAAAATGGGACTTAAGGGACCATTTTTCACAGTTATGATCATGGTCATGTGATCAAAAAATCGGATGTCAACGTATACTGAATTTGTGAGTGAGATATAGGTTTATTGGATATGGATATAGTTGTTTAGGAGGGATTATGTAGTATGCTTGACCTGTAATGAAGTAAGATATATGTACATTTGTATATAGATTAAGGAATATAGTCAGTGGTGGGTTGCTCCCGGTTCGCACTGGTTCGCAAGAACCGGTAGTAAAAATTTGTAGTAGTTCGGAGAACCGGTAATAACATTGGCTGGCCACGCCCCCGAACCGGTCCCTGGCCGGTTCGGGGGCATTTATTCTACAACCTCTTCAGCCAAAAAAATGCTTTTAAATTTTAAGGAAAAAAGCCTCCGATGATCGTGAAGTTCAGCTGGGATCGTCAGAGGCTTTTAAAAGCATTTTTTTCTGCAAGCTCTTTGGCCGAAGAGGTTGTAGGGAAAAAAATGCCTCTGGCAATCCCAGCTGAGTTGCCTGATCATCAGAGGCTTCTAAAAGCAGCTTTTTCTGCAACCGCTTAAGGTTGTAGAAAAAACGCTTTTAAAAGTAAAAAAAAAAAAAAAAGTTGGCCACGCCCACCCAGTCACATTACCACCCCCAAGCCACGCCCACAAAATAAGCCACGCCCACAGACCCGGTAATAAAAAAAAGTAGAACCCACCCCTGAATATAGTACTTATTAATTTGAATTAGATGGAAATGTTAGAAACCGGAGATGTCAAACCATGTCGATAGTTTTTTAAATTTGAATTATTAATAAAAAAACTTCTTTTAAAAAACGGGTGCTTGGCAACTCATATTTATGGCGAGCAGAGCAGAATGTGGGTTCGACACTGGCTCGTGTTTATGACGGTTGCAGTGTCCCGGTGTCGTGATCCACTTTTGCGACCTTTTTCTGACAAGAAAATTCAATAGAGATTCTCATTTCACGACCGTATTACTAACTAAACAACCACAGTGGTTGACGTAACAACTATAGCTAGAAAGATCATAAGATGGGGCAAAACTACTTAACCATTGTCTTGCTTAGCAACAGAAATTTAGAGCTCAATTGCGGTTGTAAATTGAGGTCTACTTCTTACTGCATAGGAAAGGTCCACCTTTTACTCCAAACTACGTTTTATTTGACTTACGACACAGTTCATTTAGTGACTCTTCCAAGTTACAACGGTACCGAACAATGTGACTTTTGACTTAGTTCACAGTCATGACCGCTGCATCATCCCCAGAGTCACATGATCCAAATTCAGATGCTTGGCAACTCATATTTATGACGGCTGTGGTGTCCTGGGTGTGTGTGTGTGTGTGTGTCACAGGGGTGGGTTCTAATTTTTTTTACTACCGGTTCTGTGGGTGTGGCTTATTTTGTGGGCGTGGCTTGGTGGTGGGGTAATGTGATTGGGTGAGCATGGCCAACTTTTTTTTTTTTTTTTTTACTTTTAAAAGCATTTTTTCTACAACTTTAAGAGGTTGCAGAAAAAAATGCTTTTAAAAGCCTCTGACGATCAGGCAAGTCAGCTGGGATCGTCAGAGGCTTTTAAAGGCATTTTTTCTACAACCTCTTCGAGAGGTTGTAGAAAAATGCTTTTAAAAGCCACTGACGATCCCAGCTGAGCCGCACGATCTTCAGAGGCTTTTTTTTTTTTTTTTTACTTTCAAAAGCATTTTTTCGGTCGAAGAGGTTGTAGAAAAAATGCTTTTAAAAGTAAAAAAAAAAAAAGCCTCTGATGAGGTGGGTGGGGTAAGCGAGCGGCGACCGGGCCGGGAACCGGTTTGGGGGCGTGGCCAGCCAATGTTATTACCGGTTCTCCGAACTACTACAAATTTTTACTGCCGGTTCTTGCGAACCGGGAGCAACCCACCACCGGTGTGTCACATGATCTCCTTTTGCAACCTTCGGAGGAAGCAAAATCAACGGGGAAGCCAGATTCACTTAGCAGCTACGTTACCAAATCAACAACGGTGGCCAGAAAGGCCATACAATGGGCCCAAATTCACTGAACAACGGTCTCACTCCACGAGAGAAACGTTGGGCTCAATGGTGGTCGTAAGAGGAAGACTATAGAAATAAAGAAAAGTTTATTTTAAAGCCCCTAATCCAGAGAGGTGACTTTTTTTTTTTAATCATTTTGCTTGCTTCAAAGGGATCCTTTCCAATAGCCTTTACCCACCATGACTCATGTATTTGCTTTATGACCTCTTCCTGTTACCTGGAAAAGGTAGATGGGAATTCCTGCCAATGCCCCCAGACTATAGAGGATAGACTGGGGATGGGTGAATTGTAGGTGGACTCAGTTAGGGTTCAGAGAACCTGATGGGGGAAATAAATGGAGACGTTCCAGACCTCCAGCGGTGCAGAAAAATAATCCCCTACCATGCTTAAGACTCATCCATCCCCAAGAGTGGCAGGAATACCATCCAGACACCCCTTGACAGTTGTTACCACCTCTGGATGTAAACAATCTTGGTTGATTTGGTTTTTAGCAGGTGAGAGACAGATATTCCATAGGAATGAGGTTTGGGGCTGAGCCAGGAATGGGCTTGGGGCAGTGGTGAAATCCAATTTTTTTTACTACCGGTTCTGTGGGTGTGGCTTGGTGGGCGTGGTGTGGCTTAGTGGGTGTGGCTTGGTGGGCATGGCAGGGGAAGGATACTGCAAAATCCCCATTCCCACCCCACTCCGGGGCCAGCCAGAGGTGGTATTTGCCAGTTCTCCGAACCGCTCAAAATTTCTGCAACCGGTTCTCCAGAACCTGTCAGAACCTGTCTGGATTTCACCCCTCGTTTGGGGGAAATGAAGATGGATTGGATGGATCTTAAACTGGACTGGAAAGCCAAGCTTTTTGTTAAGGAACCAGGAGCCTGGATAGCTCTGCAGACAAACGCACTGTAATTTAACACCAGCTGTCAGCAATTAAAGTAAGATCGAATCTCGCCAAGGCTCAAGGTTGACTCAGCCTTCCATCCTTTCTAAGGTAGGTAAATTGAGGACCCAGTTTGTGGGGGCAATAAGCTGACTTTGTATAAATATACAAAAGTATGAAGGCTATTGCTTAACGCACTGTAAGCCGCCCTGAGTCTCCGGAGAAGGGCGGCATATAAATCAAATTAAAAAAAAAAAAAAAAAGAGCTCGCCTGAGGTTCACAGCAGCTTTGGTACAAACTATATCTTGTAAGCTTTTAGATAATGGTGCATAACGGGAGCAATGCTCGGCGGTTTAAAGATGCTGCACTTGTCAGCTGGAAAGCTGACAGCCCAGGTTTGAGACCCGAGCGCCACATGATGGGGTGAGCTCCTGTTACTTGCTCCCGTTCCTGCCCACCTAGCAGTTCAAAAGCATGCAAATGTGAGTAGATAAATAGGTACCACTTTGGTGAGAAGGTTAACAGTATCCCGTGCCCCCTCGGCATGTAGTCATGCTTGCCAAATGACCACAGAAATGTCTTCGGACAATGCTGGCATTGCCCCCTAGAGTCGGATATGACTGGACAGGGACACCCTTACTTTTACCTTAGATAATGGTACCAGAAGAAGTTTACCCTTCTAGAATTGCCTCTTTAACTCCTTTCCTCAGGAGCCTAAACTTGGAAGATATTCCTTTAGTTTCGATCGTCAAGCTGCAAAAGTTACCATTCTTTGCCAAGGTTAAATTCTTGCTGAACTAAATATTGATTTTTTTCCCCTTTCCATTCAGCATCTGTCTTGAATTCTTGCCTCCACCGGGTTGAAGCTCCTCCTAAAACTACCATCAAAACTATTAGTCCTCGTGTTCCAACTCGTCCCCCTCCCTCTACCCGTCGTCCCCCTCCCACCACCCGTCCCCCTCCTCCCACTACCCGTCCCCCTCCCCCTCCTCCCACTACCCGTCCCCGTCCCCCCACTACCCGTCCCCGTCCCCCCACTACCCGTCGTCCTCGTCCCACTACCCGTCGTCCTCGTCCCACTACCCGTCCCCCTCCCCCCCACTACCCGTCGTCCTCGTCCCACTACCCGTCGTCCTCGTCCCACTACCCGTCCCCCTCCCCCCACTACCCGTCGTCCTCGTCCCACTACCCGTCGTCCTCGTCCTCGTCCTCGTCCCACTACCCCTCCTCCCCCTCCTCCCCCTCCCCCTCCTTCTCCCTCTCATCATCCTCCCTCTCTTCGCCCTCCTGCCACAAAACATATCTCTCCTGGGGTTCCCACAGTTTCTACTAATATTGCATTGGACCCCGAGAAACCCGAAATAGGAGGGCATGTCACCCTCATCCCGAGTGGAGATACCAACACCCTCAGCACCTGCAGCTGGTTTAGAGGGGGCGATGATGAGGCTAAGCCAATCGTGACCTATAGCCTACCCCCTCTATCTAAGCTGGCCTTCAAAGATGGCTCCACAGGACGGGAATTCCTTAACTCGGATTGTTCCCTGCACATCAAAAATCTGACCACTCAGGATGAGGGCTTCTACAAAGGAGTGATGGAGAAGAACGAAGGAAAGAGCGTGGGGAAAGTGTATCTGCGTCTCCAGGGTAATCTATCTATCTATCTATCTATCTTTCTCTCTTTCTCTCTCTTTCTCTTTCTCTCTCTCTCTCTCTTTTTCTTTCTCTCTTTTCTCTCTCTTTCTTTCTCTTTCTCTCTTTCTTTTTCTTTCTCTTTTTCTTTCTCTCTCTCTTTCTCTTTTTCTCTCTCTTTCTTTTTCTTTCTCTTTTTTCTTTTTCTCTTTCTTTCTCTTCCTCTCTTTCTCTCTCTCTCTTTTTCTCTTTCTCTCTCGCCTTCTCTTTCTCTCTCTTTCTGTCTTTTTCTTTCTCTCTCTCTCTTTTCTCTCTCTCTCTTTCTCTTTCTCTCTCTTTCTCTCTTTCTCTCTCTCTCTCTTTTTTCTTTCTCTCTCTCTCTCTTTCTCTTTCTTTTTCTGTAGAATAAAGCCGGACAGCATATAGATCTGGTTCACTACAGGGTTGTCTATAGGGAGGGTTGAAAAGGTCCAGTTGGCATCCTTGAACGTGCAAATCACCTTTTTTTCAGATGCATCTCACCAGATGTTTTGCCCATGTGAAGGCATTGCCCATGTGGAGCTGGGGAGAGGGAAGGAAGGAAGGAAGAAGGTGGAAAGGGAAGAAGGGAGAGACAGAGAGATGGCAGAAGGGCAAGGAAGGGAGGAGGGAGGGAGGGAGGGAGGGAGGGAGGGAAAGGAAGGAAGGAAGGAAGGAAGGAAGGAAGGAAGGAAGGAAGGAAGGAAGGAGAAGGTGGGAGGGAAGAAGGGAGAAATGGAGAGATGGCAGAAGGGCAAGGAAGGAAGGAAGGAAGAAGGGAGAGATGGAGAGATGTCAAAGGGAAAGGAAGGAAGGAAGGAAGGAAGAAGAAGGTGGGAAGGGAAGAAGGGAGAGATGGAGAGATGGCAGAAGGGGAAGGAAGGAAGGAAGGAAGGAAGGAAGGAAGGAAGGAAGGAAGGAAGGAAGGAGAAGGTGGGAAAGGAAGGAGGAAGAGATGGAGAGATGGAAGAAGGGGAAGGAAGGAAGGAGGGGCATTGCCACATACCCAGATTAATTTCATGTGTGTGTGTGTTTTATTGAAAGTTTTTTGCATAATTAAAACATTAAATAGAAAAAGTACATAAAGAGGAAACAGGAAAGAGATAAAAATGTCAGAAACATTACAGGTAAAGAAAGAAGAAAAGAGAAAAGTAAAGACGTGATTTCCATTCTTCTTTATAACACAAATGTTCATTATTTCCCCCCTTTATAATTCCATTATGTAGATCCCTTCTTCCCATATTCAATAATTTTAAGTTAACAAATCCAGAAATTGCCAATTCATTTTTTGTCAAAGTGCTAACTAAATCATTTTTAGCAAAAAGTCCATAAAGGCTTCCAATCTTTTATAGCATTACCTATTCTTTTTTCCTTAAATCAAATAGGTCAATTTTGCCATTTCTGCAAATTTTGCAGAAATTGTCCACACCTTGGTTATGGGTACTCAGATTTCATTCCTGAAATGGACTAAGTAGAAATTAAAAATGTCATGGCCAATCTTAATTCATACAAATGATAAAACTGTATAAAATTAAAGTCCTATACTTATAATTTTACTTGATTAAAAAGAATAATTTCCCCCCGCAGTAAATTTAGGATTATTGATTTGTTCATAGTAAATCATATGGGTATGGAATTCATGTATTTGAATGCAGTGCCTTTTCTTTAAAGTTTATTTTATTTTATTTTTTAAAAGCTATATTTCCTTTAGCCTTTACTGCATGAGTTAATTTATTGTCTATTTTTTGTTATTATTGGCTTTTGATTGTTTGTTGTTTCATAAAAGGACTGACTCTGTTTCCTTAATCTCAATCTCACCACACATAGACAGACTCCATCATAGTTTCAACGGGGATACTATGACCATATTAGATCAAACTAAATCCAAAAATGCTAAGGAATTCCTAGATGCATGGCAGTTCTGCACATTAGCCATCAACAGACACATAGAGATAAACTACATTTACACATCATTCGAAAGAGACAATAAAAAAGCTAAGGAGAAGAAAAAAGAACACATTCTCTTCAACACTAAAATAAGTGTAGATAAGCAGATAAGCAGGGATTAATACCAGACAAACAAACAAACAGACCAACAGATAATAATATCCTCATCAAGGAACTATGAAAGAAAGAAAATCACATCCTGACCAAATATTGGTAGGGCAGACTATTGCATATAAAGGGAGATCAAACCCCATTCCTTCTAGCACTGAAAAGGTTACCTAGTTCAGTAATGAAACATCTGCAGAAAAAAATATCAAGATCAGAGAGCACCAAGAACTCCAGAGTTCAATCCTGAGCTACATATATTCTCTTCTATTGAAGGACTAACTGGCAGGAAAGGAAACCGGCTTTCTACACGAGGCATCATAGGAATTGCAGTGTCGTCATTTTTCGTGGTCTCAGTGCTTGTAGGCCTAACTGCTTATCAGATCGTCACTTCTCGAAGGTAATATTTAGACTCAGGGGTGGGCTGCTAGGGGTTTGCAGGAGTTCAGGAGGACCTCTAGCTAAGATTCTGTGCAGTTCGGAGAACCTCCAAATCAGGAGTGAAATCTACTTACCTTCCTTGCCGGTTCGGAACTGCATGCGCTGTGCATGTGAGCTCGCTTTGCTCACGCTTCCATGCACATTACATGCACACGCAGACCTCTGCGCATGTGCAGAGGGTAAAAAATACATTACTTCCTGCTTAAAACCAGGAAGTAATGACACCCGAGTGGATGGGCAGAGCCTCATACCGCCATCACTACCAGTTCTCTGAACCATCTCCCACATTTGCTACCGGATCACCCGATCCGGTCCGAACCAGGAGCATTTCACCCCTTTCCCAAATCCTGGCTGGCCCCACCCACCCTGTCCTGCCCCTCCCAAGAGTCCCCACACGACCCGTTTTGGATGCAGGTAAGTGCAGGGTGCCCATGGAGGCTCAGGGAGGGCAAAAAACTGGCCTACCAGAGGTTCGGGAAGGCTAGAAATGGGGCCGTTTCTGGCCTCCAGAGCCTCAGGAAGCCGTTTTTTCCCTCCCGGAGGCTCGAGGAAAGCCTCCAGAGCCTGGGGAGGGCAAAAACAGCCCCCCCCATGGTGCAGGATGGCAACTAGGCCACACCCACCCAGCAACTGGGCAGAGAACCCCTTGCAAAAATTTTTGAAGCCCCTCCCCCCCTTGTTTAGACTCCTTTAAAACTCCAGGGGAAGTTTACTGCAAAATCCCCATTTCCTCCCGATCAGCTGGGACTCGGGAGGCAGAGAATAGATGGGGGGCGGGGCCAGTCAGAGGTAGTATTTACCAGTTCTCTGAACTATTCAAAATTTCCGCTACCGGTTCTCCAGAATTGGTCAGAACCTGCTGAAACCTTCCTCTGCCTCACTGGGGTCAAGAGTTACACTACTGTCAAAGAAATGGTGGAATAGAATAATTAAAGGAAGGATACAAAAGTAGGGATAGAACGAAATATGAATGGCAAAAATGAAAATATGTTTTTTTTTATTTACTTTAAATCATTCAATAGAATTGTTAAATTGTCCCAGAGCGAATTACCGTATGTTGAGCTGGCCATGGCAAAATGTCCCGCAGTGAGTGGGCCATGGCGAATTGGTGGCAGCAACTTGGCTGTGGCCAGTCTTCTCATTCCCATCGTTCCCCACCTCTGCCTTAGACGCAAGCGCAGGAAAGCAAAACACAGCTTGTTGAATTCAAAGGAATTCTCACGATGTTTGTTTTTTTCTGATTCTTCAGTAGTATTTCTCATCCTGCCCCGACCACCAGCGCGGCGGCGGTAGCACCGGTTGCAGCTCCAGCTCCAGCCCCGGCACCGATACCAGCATCAACGCAAGCAGCAAAGTAAGTTGTCATCCAATTAAATGATCCTTGAATGCCCTTCCTTGTTTACACCAAATAGCATTGGTCATAAGGAGCAGGGTGGCTCATGTGTTTAGGATGCCGAGTTGGAGGTTAACAAGCCCGTGTTTGAGACTTGAGTGCTGCTGCCTGGAGGGGGTGAGTGCCTGTTATTAGCTCCAGCTCCTTGATGGAGACGTGAAAAGGCACTCCCACGGGTATCCCCTGGGTGATGTCACTAGCTAATCGTTTCAACTCGGAAGCACCTTCAAAGGTGCCTCTGACAGGAACAGGACGAGGGCAGGAGTGGGCAGCTGGGGGTTCGCAGGGGTTTGGGAGAATCTCTCGCTAAGATTCTGTGCACTTCTGACTGGCCCCGCCCTGCCGCACCCTGCCCACCCCTCCCAGGAGTCCCCACATGACCCATTTTGGATGCAGGTTAAGTACAAGGCATGCATGGAGGCTTGCGAAGGGTGAAAAACGGGCCTACCAGAAGTTTGAGAAGGCCGGAAACAGGCCCATTTCTGGCCTCCAGAGGGCCTCAGGAGCCTGGGGAGGGCAACCCCCCACCTGTCATGCTGCAGGGAGCTGACTAAGCCATGCCCACCATGGCCATACCCACTCAATAACCGGGCAGAGAACCCCTTGTTATAATTTTTTGAGCCCACCCCTGGAAGAGGGGGAGTATAATTGGTCATTGGACTTTGGATATAGCAGAGAAGAAGATGGTACTTCAGAAGTCCTGGGTCCTCCTTTCAGGGTTGGCAGTAAATTGGCATCCAGGGATACCGACGGTGTAATTTCAACTAAAGAACTTAATAAATGTCCTTCAACTATTTACTATTCTATCCCATCTAAGTTGGTATAATGCCGTGATGGCGAACCTATGGCACACGTGCCACAGGTGGCACGTGGAGCCATGTCGCCTGGCACTCCAGCTTAGCTCCGGGAGTCTCTGGAGGCTGGGGACAGCAAAAGACATCACTTCCTGTCCAACTGGAAGTTGAGAAATGGGCCATTTCGGGCCTCCGAGGGAGTGGGGAAGGCTGTTTTCGCCCTCCCCAGATGCATAGAGAGGATCTGGAGCCAGGTGAAAAAGAAAAAAGGGCCATCACGTGCCAATAGTGGGGGGGGCAGGGAGGGGTCACACGCGCATGCACGGGGTGGGGCGCATAGAATTATGGGTGTGGACACACGTGTGCGTGAACCTCCCCTGCCCCCCCCTTCCTGGCACGTGATGGCAAAAAGGTTAGCCATCACTGGTATAATGGTATGTGAGAATAACCTTGGGAGAGAGAAGGAAGAGCCACAGACTAGGCCAGTGATAGCAAAACTTTTCGGCACCGAGTGCCCGAACTGAAACACGCGTGCATCTGACCAGGTGGCCGGAATGCATGTGTGCACGCATGCCTGTTTTTTGGCTGTTTGTCAAGCTGTTTTCAGGCCATTTTCAGGCCATTTTTCAGGCCAAATATGGCCGGAAAACATCCCAAAAAACATCCTGAAAACAGCCCAAATAACGGCCCGAAAAACAGCCCAAAAAACAGCCTGTTTTTTGGTCATTTTTCAGGCCATTTTCCAGTGCTCCGGCACCCACGAAAACCAGCTGGCCAGCACCATAAACCAGAAGAGCAGCTGGCAATGGCGTGCATGCCCACATAGAGGGCTCTGTGTGCCACCTCTGGCACGCATGCCATAGGTTCACCATCACCGGACTAGGCCATAGTCAGATAAGAGGCAGCTGAACCCCCAGAAGAAAAAGGAGCATGGCAAATATTTCAGAAGGGACAAAATTCCCTTAATAACTATCTCTTTTAGCAACAGAAATCTGGGGCTCAATTGTTGTCATAAGTCTACCGGTATGTAGTTTTAGTTTAAAACTAAGGGCCAAGATAACTCCATTGCTCGATCTCTGTTGACAACTTAGTGTTCAGAGCCATGCTCATTTTGTGTGTGTGTGTGTGTGTGTGTCTCTTTAGGAAAACAACAGCTCCCAAGCGTAAGACGACTCGTGGAGGTACCGCACAGCGAGGGGTGAGAGGTAGAGGCAGAGGCAGAGGTGGAGCAAGAGGTGCCCCCAGGAGAGGACGGTAAGTAACAGACCCAGGAAAGGAAGACTTAAAAACAATCTGTGAATTCCCACTCTGTGGAAAACATCACATCACCTGGCCTAATTTTTCTCCCCTTTCTTTTAAATTTTTAAACTGAAATTTTAATTTGTTTTTAAATTATTGGGATTTTAAATTGTCGTGGGCTAAATTATTTAATTTGGTTTTAAATTGTTTCTAACTTTTGTACTTCTGTATTTTATCCTGTGCCTGTTCACCGCCCTGAGTCCTTCGGGAGTAGGGCGGTATACAAATTTAATAAAACAAACATAAACACATGTTCATGCAATAATCATAGCACTTAAGACTTATATGCCGCTTCTCAGGGATTTTACAGCCGTCTCTAAGCGTTTCACAGAGTCTACATCTTGCTCCAAGAATCTGGGTCTTCATTTGACCCACTTCGGAAGGATGGAAGGCTGAGTCAACCTTGATTCGGTCAGGATCGAACTGCTGGCAGTCGGCAGAATTAGCCTGCAATACTGCATTCTAACCACTGCACCACCATGGCTCCTTAATGCTACCTGGTTAACCAGGCCTTTGCTAAACGTTGCTGACAGTTCACCTACTGTTGTGACCTAGGCTCACTTAGTCATTATAAGACACAATTAGTCCCAAACAAAAATATTTTATTATAACAGCTGAGAATTACTAAGAAGCAATGGATGGAAATCAGTCAAGGAGAGAAGCAACCTAGAACTAAGGAAAAATTTTTCCTGACAATTAGAACAATTAATCAATGCCTCTGGAAGCTGTGAGTGCTCCAACACTGGAGCTTTTAACAAGAGTTTGGACAACCATTTTGTCTGAAATGGTATAGAGTTCCCTGCCTGAGCAGGGGGTTAGACTAGAAGACCTCCAAGGTCCCTTCCAGCTCTGTTATTCTATTATGGATCCACATGTGAAGAGTTCAATTAGGTAAGGTTCAAATGGCATTCAAGGCACGGGTGGGTTCTACTTATCTTTACTACCAGTTCGCAACGGAATTGCGTGCGCTTGCTTGCTTCGCTCACGCACGCGGCTTACTTCTGCACATGCTCAGAAGCTTCTGCGTATGCGCAGATCGCTTCTGATGATGTCAGGGTCAGTGGGTGGAGCCTCCCACCGGTTTTACTACCGGTTCTATAGAACCGGTCCGAACCGGGGGCAACCCACCACTGATTCAAGGGGAGGTTGGACTTTGGCTGTTTGCGCCTCTCTAAAGATTCCAGACTAATTCCCTGCTTGACTCCTCCCTCTGGCTCAGCCAGTCTGTCTCCAACAAGAGCCTTGGTGGTGCAGCAGACTAAGTGCTGTTAAAGTAGCACTTAGTTGCCAGCTGCCTGCAATTAGTGCGAATTCAAATCTCACCAGGCTCAAGGTTGACTCAGCCTTCCATCCTTCCGAAGTAGGTAAATTGAGGACCCGGATTGTGGGGGCAATAAGCTGACTTTGTAGAAACACGGCTTATGGGGGGGGGGCAAAAAGCCCTAATAAGCAGGTATATACAAAAGAATGAAGGCTATTACTATAAGTGCATTGTAAGCCACCCTGAGTCTTCGGAGGAGGGCGGCATATAAATTGAACAAACAAATAAATAAATAAATAAATAAATAAATAAATAAATAAATAAATAAATAAATAGCCATATGGAATGGAGGCATTTGTGTAAGATGGTATAAAGTGCAGCAGGTGAGCTCCTGTTTCTACCAGCAGAGGGAGAAAAATACCACTTTTGAAGCAAACCTAGAATACATGATGGAATAATCTGATTTAATGGGCTATAAGATTACAGGCAGCTCTTGAATTACAATCAAAATAAAGAGTGGAACATTTGTCATTAAGCTGTGCAGTCATTGTGTACAGCATCACCTGTCCCTTCCTGATTTTAATGACCTTTTTTTTTGTTGCAGTTGTTAAGCGAGACAGTCACAGCATTGAGATTTGTGACTTTCCCGGCTGGCTTCTCCATTGAGTTTGCTTGTTTGCCGAAGCCAGCTCTGAAGGTTGCAAACGGCGATCGCACAACCACACAACTGTTGTACATTCACAACATAGCCAAGATCACAATCACATGACCCACAGGGACACTGTGTGCTCGACCTACGACAGTTTGTTTAGTGACCGTTCAAAGCACTGGAAAAAGGGACTTCTCATACTTACGGCCATCGTAGCATTCCCCATAGACACGTGACCAGAATTCAGATGCTTGGCAATTGACTCCTATTTATGAGAGTTGCAGTGCGGTGGTGGGTTCCTCCCGGTTCGGCCCGGTTCGGCCGAGCCGGTAGCGGTGACGATATGACGTCACCGAACCGGTTCTCTTTGTCCGGGAGCTGAGCCCTCCCGCCCGTCCCCGCGTTATTCTTACCGTTTATTTCTTCTTTTTTAGCCCAGCTGATAGGTGTGGCAGAGTGGATTGCCGCACCTCAGCTGGGCAGAGATTCCCAATGCAAAGCGTGTACACGAAAAGAACCGGTAGTAAAGCCGGTTAGAACTCACCACAGCGGTTAACAAGCCACGTTAACCGCTGTGTTGCTAAATTTTAACAACCGCGGTGATAAATACTTAATAAATATGTCAAGAAAGGTGATAAAACGGGGTCAAATTCATTTAACAGCTGTCTCACTTAGCAACAGAAATTTGGGCTCAATTGTAGTCATATGTCAAGGGCTACATTATATTTCATTTTTGGCTGCTGTGTGTGTGATTTGAGATTGACTCTCTTTCAGGTAAAAAGAACAGATTGCATCGAGCCTTCAAGAACAAAAATGGATCCCTTTTCTTCAACACGAAAAAAAAAACAACACTCTTCGACTTGCAAATTTTTATCTATCCCTCCCTGCGCCCAACAATTGACAGCAAATTCCCACAGCTCCTCTGATCCCACTACGATCTGAAAAGAACACCGACATTCTTATGCACTGAAAAAAATTAAACCATTGCAGTGTCTACTCCTGAGATTGTTAATTTTTGATCATTACTTTAAATACCCAGGGTTCAGGATGCCAGTGGAATAGGGGTGAAATGATCCCGGTTCGGAACGGATCAGGCGATCCGGTAGCGATTGTGGCAGGTGGTTCGGAGAACCGGTAGCGATGGCGGTGCAAGGCTCCGCCCATCCGCTCGGATGTCGTTACCTCCTGCTTTTAAAAGATTTTTAAAAAGGTTCTGAAGATTGTGTGCCATAGCTGTGATCATCGGAGCCTTTTTTTTAACCTTTTAAAAGCATTTTTTTTACCACCTATTCGGCCGAATAGGTTGTAAAATAATGCTTTAAAAAAAGTAAAAAAAAAAAAAGTTGGCCACGCCCACCCAGTCACATTACCCTCCCCCCCACCAAGCCACGCCCACAGAACCAGTAGTAAAAAATTATACATTTCACCACTGCTGTGGAAGGCACTCAAACACAGGAAATTCACACTGGAAATGTGCTTTTCTATACCTATATCTAAGCCAGGGGTATCCAACCTTGGTGTTGGAATACTTTTATTTTATTTTATTTTATTTTATTTTATTTTATTTTATTTTATTTTATTTTATTTTATTTTATTTTATTTTATTTATTTTATTTAATTTTATATTTTATTATTTTATTTTATTCATTTAGTTTGTCAAACATGTACTAGATAACAGGTATAAGTATAAACATGGACATGGACACAGGAAATGAGTACAAATAAGTGGGGACAGTAGGACAGGGACGGTAGGCACGCTGGTGCGCTTATGCACGCTCCCTTTACGGACCTCTTAGGAATGGGGTGAGGTCCACTGTAGACAGTTTAAGCTTGAAGCTATGGGGGTTTGAGGATGTAACAACGGAGTCAGGTAGAGCATTGCAGGCATTGACCACTCTATTGCTGAAGTCATATTTTCTGCAATCGAGTTTGGAGCGGTTTACCTTGAGTTTGTATCTATTGTTTGCCCATGTATTATTGTATTATAAAATACATGTTGGCATGTATTCTCTATTGCAACAACTACAGAAGTATTCAGCCAGTAGATGGCAGTATTTAGTAGTTGGGATCTATGGTATATACTCTATGCTCTTTTGTTCTAAGTAGAGTTTCCTATTTCCTATTACAGTTATATAGTTGAGCAGTAAAGCACATGGTGACTGTGCTCTTTGTTTTTTTGTGTGCTTTATATAAACAGAATTTCTAACGCTTGGCCACTTTAAAACCTGTGGACTTTAATTCCCAGAATTCCCATGCTGGCTGGGGAATTCTGGGAGTTGAAGTCCACAGGTCTTAAAGTGGCCATGGTTGGATATCTCTAATCTAATCCTTTCTCATCTTAACCTGGATCTTTGTGCCAAAATGGACGGCCGAAGGCAATTAGATTATGCCAATAGTGTTCTTTTTGAGCTGTACTAAGAATCTAGAGTCCATGAAACATTCTGATGAATGTGGACAACCCTTATGAGCCCAGAAAGAGCATTTTGGGGGGTACCTTGATTAATAAAATGCCAAATTTGGAGAGGGGGGGAGGATCAATTCCATGGCTGTCCATGCTGACTTGTAAAACTGGTTCCCCCTCCCCCATCAGAAGCCTTGCTACCATAAATTTATTCAAGGAGCAACTGAGAACATCAGCTTTGGAAGCCGGAAATTAGGCCGGAAGCTTCCATGCTGCCACCTTCAAATGTGTGGGAAAGTAGGAGGGGGGATTTAATAGAGGGGTTGTCTGTAGACATAATAGCATTCTTCCTGTCAGTCAAAGTCAGGCCGATCCTGCATCTGGAGAAGGAGAGGTCGGAGTGAGGTCTCGGGATGGGACGGTGGTTGATTGGAGCATGTGATCAACTGAGGAGTGAGGGGATGGTTTGGGGGGTTTTGATTTATTGAGGGAAAATCCGGACCTCTCAGATTCGGGTTTTCCCAGATGTGCCAGTTTACCTATTCTAGTAAATAGAACTTTGAAAAATGCTTGCTTCAGAGTCTTTACTTGGAGTTGGGGTTTTTTTCTGGAACGCTACAGAGAAGATGTTAAGAACTTCAGATCCTCCAGCTTTCTGCTATGCTCTCCTTAGCATTGACCATCTAAAACCAGCTGTCAGTGACCTTTGGGAGAGTGCGCAGAAGGAAGGGGAAAGGTCTTTTAGTAGGATGAGTATGGTTCCTAATTCCTGCAGCGACGTCTCTTGGCACACAGGTAGGCAATCAGCAAGTTCTCCGGCAGAAATATCATTTTTGAAGAAGGGTTCCTTGGATGACTCTCGATGGCCCACTTCACCAGGATCTCTATCTCAAGTTTTGCTTTGTGACCTTTGGCTGTGAGTTCACAATGGCTTAGAGCAGTGGGCCTGGCAGTGAAGCCTCCCAGTCCTAGTGGGAGGAAACTCTGGCGTGGGGGAAGAACATGGAACACGATCCTCCAGATGGGCACCAAGATATAAGTTCAGGATGTCCATCACCAAGTATGGCAGGAATAACAGCTGCCTGCTGCCAGGCCCTGAAGACCCTTTCAATGTGTCACTGTTACTGGCTTATTCTACTTTTCACAAGTAAGAAACGAGCAGTTGGGGTTGAAATGAGGTTCACCGAGAGGTATTTATGTATTCCTTTATTGAATGAATGTGCCATCCATCTCATTCTCAAAAGAGACACTGGAGGACTTTTGTGCATTTTTAATGCTGAGATGGAAGATGGACAGTCGGTTCTCCTGGATAAGGGCTCTCCAAACTTGGCAACTTGAAGGCTTGTGGACTTCAACTCCCAGAATTTCTCAGCCAGCCATAGGAATTCTGGGAGTTGAAGGCCACAAGTCCTAAAGTTGTCAAGCCTTGGAGAGCCTTGATCCAGGGGAACCAACTGAAAATCCTAGTTCGGTGCTTTTTCAATTAAGCTATGATTGCCTTTCTGAGATGGTGAGTGGCATTATGATAGATGATGATGAGATTATCCATTCAGTCGTGTCCGATGCTTGGCGATTCTATGGGTCAGGTCTCTCCACAACTTCCAATCTTGCACTATTTACTGTTTACTATGATGGTTATCTTTACGTTGTGTATTCTTGGTTGAGACCATACACATACACCGTACACACGGTGGCTTCAACTCCCAGAATTCCCCAGCCAGCATTGTTTCTCAATCTTGGCCCTTTAAGATGGGTGGACTTTCCAGTCCTCTCTAAGCGGTTTACTGAGTCAGTCTTTTGCCCCCAACAATCTGGGTCCTCATTTTACCGATCTTGGAAGGACGGAAGGCTGAGTCAACCTTGAGCCGGTCAGGATCGAACTGCTGGCAGTCAGCAGAGTTAGCCTGCAATGTTGCATTCTAACCACTGCGCACCATGGAATGGAAGGAGGGAGGGAGAGAGGAAGGAAGGAAGGAAGGAAGGAAGGAAGGAAGGAAGGAAGGAAGGAAGGAAGGAAGAAAGGAAGGGCAATAGCACTTAGACTTATATACCACTTTACAGTGCTTTACAGCCCTCTCTAAGCAGTTTACAGAGCCAGCATAACTGCCCCGAACAATTGAGGTCCTCATTTTACCGACCTTGGAAAGATGGAAGGCTGAGTCAACCTTGAGCATGGTGAGATTCGAACTGCTGAACTGCAGGCAGTCGGCAGTCAGCAGAACTAGCCTACAGCACTGCACTCTAGTGGTATATAAGTCTAAGCGCTAATTGCTATTGTACACAGCTTCCCTTCTCCAAATGCTGCTCTGACGTCTTCTCGAAGGGGGTCTCTTCGGTGTTTTTCTTCCTTCCCAACCCTCCAGGTCACGCCCTGAAACCACCTGGCTTCCAATTGGCTGCAGCAGCTGAAAATGTCACCATTGACGTGAAGGTAGATCCTGACGATCCCGACATCGGATGGGACGTGGCATTATCTCCATCAGGAGTGAAGGCTAACATCCTGGCCTGCCACTGGTACCGAGGGGAGACAAATAACTTTTTCGAGATCTTAGCTTATCATCCCAAGAAAAATTCTGTGGTCTACGGCCCGGCTTCCCGCCACCGTGAACGCATCAGGCCAGATTGTACGCTTCTTATCAGAGATGTTATAGTCACTGACTCCGACTTCTACGCTGTGTATAAAAATACTGTTAACCGATCCGAAGTGGGAACTGCGACCTTAATAGTCAGAGGTAATTGCTATTACCGCTTTCGGCTTACTTGTTCTAACAAAACGCGTATGGTAGTGAAATGTAATTCGGGCAGTTACCATCTCACCGTGCTTTCTTTCAAATACAAGATGTCCTCAACTTGCGACCCACAAGTGAGCCCCCAATTTCTGTTGTTAAGTGAGACATTTGATAAGTGAGCTTGGCTCCATTTTACGACCTTTCTTGCCTCGGTGGCTAAGCGAGGTTGCCTGCGGTTGTTAAGTTAGCAGCACAGTTGTTGAGTCAATCGGTCTTCCTCGTCAGAACGTCGCAAAAGAGGACCACGAGACCTTGAGTTAAAGTCTTCAAGTCATAAAAGGGGTCATAGTTCCCCACTTCTGCTGTAGGCAGTGTTTCTCAATTTGGCCCTTTAAGATGGGTAGACTACAACTCCCAGAATTCTCCGGCTAGGATTGTTTCTCAACCTTGACCCTTCGAGATAGATGGACTTCAACTCCCAGAATTCCCCAGCCAGCATGGACCTAGACTATTATGCCATGCCAAGCGGAGAGCCAGTTTTCTGTTTCTCAACCTTGGCAGCTTGAAGAGGTATGCACTTTGACACGCCTTAAAGTTGGCGAGAAATCCTTTTAAGGTCTAATCCAGGGGTGTCAAACTCAGTTTCACTGAGGGCCACATTGGGGCTGTGGTTGACCTCGGGGGGGGGGGGGCAGGTGGGCGTGGCTGACTGGTTGGGCATGGCCAGCTTGGCGCCACTCACTGGGCGTGGCTGACTGGGTGGTCATTGCCAGATGGGTGGGTATGGCCAGCTTGATGCCACTTCCCAAACTGCTGGCAAGTTTCCTCTTTTCATTGGGTAGACCAGGCCGAAGCCATGTGGACCGGCCCCTTACGTTTTCCAGGATGGCTCCACGGGCCAGATCCAACCACATCACAGGCCAGATCCGGCCTTGACACCCCTGGTCTAATGCAACTCCAACAAGAATGCTCCAGTAGTGGGTTTCAAATCCTGGCACTACGGGTTTGCGCAGGCACAGAGTGTTTTTGATGACGTCTGGGTGGGTAGGTGGAGCCTCCCGCCGCCGCTAATACCGGTTTGCCCCGGTTCGGGGCGAACCGGACGCAACCCACCTCCTGGAATGCTCCCTTTCCAAGTTCTTCACGGCTTTTCTCTCTCTTGCCAGACAGAAGTTACTACGCCGTGGAGCGACGCACGATGTCTCCGTTAGCCCTGTTAGGAATCATTGTTTCCAGTGGCACTGGCTTTGCCTTCATTGTGTCGCTGATGCTTTACCGAACTGTGGGCCGTGTTAAAAGGTGACATTTCTCTTTTTTCCCATGGAGACCTAGTGTAACTTCTTTGTAACTTTTTTTTTTTTTTTTGTAAGAAAGAAGAGCAACTAAGATGATTAAGGGCCTGGAGTCCCCCCCCAAAAAAACCAACATATGAAGAAGGGTTGCAGGATTTGGGTACGGCCAATCTAGAGAAAAGGAGAAGTAGGGGGGGACATGATAGCAGGATTCCAGTATTTGAGGGGCTGCCACAAAGAGGAGGGGGTCAACTTATTTTCCAAAGCACCTGAAGGCAGCATGAGTAGCAATGGATTGGAAACTAATCAAGGAGAGAAAAAACCCTGGAATTGAGGAGAAACTTCCTAATAGTGACGACAATTAACCAGTGGAACAGCTTGCCACCAGAAGTTGTGGATGCTCCAACATTGGAGGTTTCCAATTGGGTGACTTTGGCCCAATCACCAGGAGATACTGTGTTCTATTCTGCCCAGTGGTGAAATTCGAATTTTTTTACTACCAGTCCTGTGGGTGAGGCTTGGTGGGTGTGGTGTGGCTTGGTGGGCGTGGCTTGGTGGGCATGGAAGGATACTGCAAAATCTCCATTCCCACCCCACTCCAGGGGAAGGATACTGTAAAATCCCCATTCCCTCTCCACTCTGAGACCAGCCAGAGGTGGCATTTGCCGGTTCTCTGAACGACTCAAAATTTCCGCTATCGGTTCTCCAGAACCTGTCAGAACCTGCTGGATTTCACCCCTAGTTTCGCCTCATCCATAAAAGCCAATTGGGTGACTTTGGGCCAATCACCAGGAGATGGGGAGTTCTAATCCTGCCTTATCCATGAAAGCCAATTGGGTGACTTTGGGCCAATCACTCTCTTTCTCAGCCCAACCCACCTCACAGGGTTGTTGTTGTGGGGAAAATAGGAGGAGGAGCAAGTACTAGATGTATTTGCCACCTTGAAGTTATTTGTAAAGACAATAAAGCTGGGATACAAACAAACAAACAAACAAACAAACAAACAAACAAACAAACAGAGTTTTTCATTCTATGTGTGTTTGTGTCCGTGTGTGTCCATGTATATGTTTGTGTTTTCTCTTCTCCTAAGGCCTGCACGTGCTACAGAGCTGGGAAGTGCGGAGATATCTCAAGCCAAGTAAGTTCCAGATCTGAACTATGGCACGTAAACATACCAGGATTTCATTTTGGGGGGGGTGGGAGGAAATAAACCTCATTTCCCATTGAATTTACATGTCAGAAGGTCACAAAAGGTGATCGCATAACTGTTCTGTCCCCGTCTCACACACGCACACAAACAGTCAGCCAGGAGTTAATAAAGTCAGGAATTTCTTTGAGATAACAGCATTGGCAGCAACCCAGTAGCTGCTTGCCAAAAACTTTACTTACAAAGGGAGGTTTTCCTCCTCCGTCGGATAAACCAAAGTAAGTTCACAAAACCAAAGAATTGTCAAGTCCAATCCATAATAAATCCAAGGAAGGCATATAACGAAATTCCAGAAATGCAGTATGACTTGTGTTAAATTAAAATCTTCCATTATTTGCTCGTTCAATTTATAATCCTTCATTATGTGTGGATGTAACTTCGAATGGTCACTAGCAATAGCAACAGCATTTATATACACCACTTCGTCGTGCTTCTATAGTCCTCTCTAAGCAGTTTACAGAGTCAGTAAAATTGCCCCCAACAATCTGGGTCCTCATTTTACCCATCTCGGAAGGATGGAAGGTCTGAGTCAAATTTGAGCCAGTGAGATTTGAACTGCTGATCTGTAGCTAGCAGTCAGCTGAAGTAGCTTGCAGTACTGCACTCTAACCACTGCGCCACCTCTGCCACTAAAGGAACTGTTGTAACCCTTACCTGGATTTTTGGTCTTGTCTGTACAAGCAGACCGGCTCAAGGGAGATTCTTGGGAAAGGATGAATAGAATAGAATAGAATAGAATAGAGTAGAGTAGAGTAGAGTGTAGAGTAGAGTAGAGTAGAGTAGAGTAGAGTAGAGTAGAGTAGAGTAGAGTAGAGTAGAGTGTAGTGTAGTGTAGAGTAGAGTAGAGTAGAGTAGAGTAGAGTAGAGTAGAGTAGAGTAGAGTAGAATAGAATAGAACAGAATAGAATTTTTATTGGCCAAGTGTCATTGGACACAAAGGAATTTGTCTTGGTGCATTTGCTCTCAGCAAGAAGAAGGGGGGAGGGATTTCTTTTGAAGGCACATCTCTGAAAATCCATCTTTCTCTCACCTCTTTCATAGGATAGAAAGCCAGATTGGAAGTCAACAGAGATTAAGTACTCAAAACATTCTACCTGGGTAAGTACAAGGATATAAGTACAAGGCGTTTCCATTTCAAGCTCTTCCTGCCCATTGCTGGAGTAGATGCTTAGCTCATCTGAAAACTCTAACTGGACTTAGGTGTTCTGTAGCCCATGGTGCTGTCCCTAATCATACTTGAACAACTTGTGACTGGCTAAGTCAAGGATATAGTTGGGTGGGTGGATGGATGGAGAGAGGAAGGGAGGGAGGGAGAGAGGGAGGGATAGGTGGAGGGATGGAGGGATGGATAGATGGTGGAGGTATAGGGGATAGGTGGATGAATGGATGGGGGATGGATGGATGGATGGATGGATAGGTGAAGAGATAGGTGGAGGGATGGATGGATAGATGGATAGGTGGAGAGATAGGTGGAGGGATAGGGGATGGGTGGAGGGATGGAGGGATGGATGGGTTGGTGGAGGGATGGGTGGATGGGTGGATGGATAGGTAGAGGGATGGGTGGATGAATGGATGGATGAATGGATGAATGGATGGGAGGGATGGATGGATGGATAGGTGGAGGGATGAATGGATGGATGGATGGATGGATGGGGGATGGATGGATGGATGGATAGATGGAGAGATAGGTGGAGGGATAAGAGATAGGTGGAGGGATGGATGAGTGAGTGGGTGAGTGGGTGGATCGGCGGGTAGATGAGTGGATGGATGGAAAATGGGTGGATGGTGATCTGTCCCTGTCCACACACACACACAAACACAGCCAGCCGAGGGTTAAGGAAACACTTTGGTACACACCCAGGTCTTTATCTCCAACTTGGCAGCGACTTACACACCGTCTGCCAAGTGCATTTATTTCCACAAAACAGAAAGATAAGATACTTAGCGTACAAAAGTTCAATCAGAATAATATTCCTCTCAGCAGTTTCCGGACGAGGCTTTAGTGACTATCCAAGGTTTACTTTTGTTCGTCACAAGGATCACTGGCCACCACCCTCTATTATATAGTCTCTGGGGTGTGGTCCAGTGACTCAGTTCTAATCCCTAGCACGCCTCCTGAGCTGCTGCAATCGTTTATCACGCCTTCGGAGGCGTGTGTCCAGGAATGATGTCTCTCCCTCGCTCTCATCCGAGACACCTGGCTCCTGGCTAATCTCCTCTCCAGTGCCAGAGGGGAGGGGCCTGGAGAGGGAGGCCTGGCTGACTCCTCTTCCTCATGCTCGAAGCTTTCTTCCTCCGATGGGACAGGCTCAGAGGGCGGGGCCACAACAGATGGATGGATGGATGGATGGATGGATGGATGGATGCTTGATTGATTGGTTGGTTGGTTGGTTGGATAAATGGATGGGTGCACGGATGGTGGATAGATGGATGGATGCATGGATGATGCGCCATTTGTTATGTGGACTTCAAGTCACCACATACTGCTCGATAGATTTTCTCCACAATGATCTGTCCCTATTCTGCTTCTCAGAGGTGGGATTCGCTTACCTTCCTACCGGTTCGCAAATGTGAGCGCGCGCACTCACTTCGCTGGCACGCGCCACCTTCCACGCATGCTCGGCCTTCCGCCCATGCTCTTTGCTCTCGCGCGGCCTCCAAAACGTGGCGAAATAGGACAGCATTACATCCAGGCGGGTGGGCGTGACCTACTGCAGTCGCTGCTACGGTTCGCCCGAACCGGACAGAACCAGCTGGATACCACCACTGCTGCTTCTCCAACTCTTTCAACAGTGAACTCTTCACTGCTGTAACGATCTATCCACTGCTAGTTGACATCTTCTTTCCTTTCGCATTTCCCAACATTAGGGCCTTTTCCAGAGAGCTAGATCTTTACATAAGGTGCCTGAAGAACAGTAATTTAAACCTGGTCACATATGCCTCTTAATTTGGCCCCCCATTTCTCCCCCCCACACACACACAGGGAAGAGAATCGAATGCTGAGTCATCAGAGTTTCCTCAACGCCAAGCCTGTGTAAGTACCATTAGTAGAAGATCAGATAATGGCTCTGAGGTGCTCAACCAGTGGTGGGTTGCTCCCGGTTCACACCGGTTCACAAGAACTGGTAGTAAGAATTTGTAGTAGTTTGGAGAACCGGTAATAACATTGGCTGGTCACGCCCCCAAACCGGTTCTCGGCCAGGTCGCCACTCACTTACCCCACCCACCTCATCAAAGGCTTTTTTAAAAAACTTTTTAAAGCATTTTTTCTACAACCTCTTCAGCCGAAAAAATGCTTTTAAAAGTTAAAAAAAAAGCCTCTGATGATTGCGCGGCTCAGGTGGGATCGTCAGAGGCTTTGAAAAGCATTTTTTTCTGCAATCTCTTCGGCCGAAGAGGTTGTAGAAAAACAAAATGCCTTTAAAAGCCTCTGGCGATCCCAGCTGAGTTGCCTGATCGTCAGAGGCTTCTAAAAGCATTTTTTTCTGCAACCTCTTAAGGCTGTGCAGGTAGTCCTCAACTTACGATCACAACTGAGCCCAACATTTCTGTTGCTGAGCAAGTCAATGGTTCAGTGAATTTTGCCTTATGTGACGACCTTTCTTGGCCACCGTTGTTAAGCGAATCACTGCAGTTCTTAAATTAGTAAACCGGTCGTTAAGTGAATCTGGCTTCCCCATGGACTTTGCTTGGCAGACGGTCGCAAAAAGGGATTGCGTGACGTTGGGACGCAGCAACGGTCGTAAATCTGAACCAATGGCCAAGCATCTGAATTTTGATCACAAGATCGTCAGTGTGAAAAACGGTCATAAGTCGCTTTTTTCAGTGCCCTTGTAACTTCGAAAACTCACTAGATGAACTGTTATAAATCGAGGACTACCTATATTTGAACCTAGCTCTTTTTTGACATTTATATTTTATTGGGTTCTACCAATCTGGTTGACCGGTTAATTTATATTGCGAGTCCATGTATGATATGCCATCCGCTAAATAAATAAATAAATAGCAATAGACTTAGACTTATATACCGCTTCACAGTGCTTTACAGCCTTCTCTAAGTTTACAGAATCGGTCTCTTGCCCCCAACAATTTGGGTCCTCATTTTATCCACCTTGGAAGGTTAGAAGGCTGAGTCAACCTTGAGCCTGTGAGGATCGAACTCCTTGCAGTGGGCAGAGTTAACCTGCAATGCTGCATTCTAACCACTGCACACTATAGAAGAGAGGGAAGGAGGGAGGGAGGATGGATGGAAGGAAGGAAGGAAGGAAGGAAGGAAGGAAGGAAGGAAGGAAGGAAGGAAGGAGGGAGGGAAGGAAGAAAGGAAAGGAAGATTGCAATAGCACTTAGACTTATATACCACTTCACAGTGCTTTGTTACAGCCCTCTCTAAGCGGTTTACAGAGTCAGCCTCTTGCCCCCAACAATTTGGCTTCTCATTTTACCCACTGTGGAAGGTTGGAAGGCTGAGTCAACCTTGAGCCTGTGAGGATCGAACTCCTTGCAGTGGGCAGAGTTAGCCTGCAATGCTGCATTCTAACTGCACACCATAGAAGGAAGGGAGGGAGGGAGTTAGAAAGATAGCAATAGCACTTAGACTTATATACCGCTTCACAGTGTTTCACAGCCCTCTCTAAGCGGTTTACAGAGTCAGCATCTTGCCCCCAACAATTTTGGGTCCTCATTTTACCAACCTCGGAAGGACAGAAGGCTGAGTCAACCTTGAGCCTGGTGGGATTCGAACTGCCAAATGGCAGGCAGACAGACGGCAGTCAGCAGAAGTAGCCTGCAGTACTGCACTCTCACCACTGCTCCACCACGGCTCAGTAATACCTGCTAATAACATTGTCTTCCAGATAATGAAGAATGAAGATTACTCCAGCCTGGAGTCTTGGTAACATCCAAGTCTTAGCATCAGCCACCAGTCCCAGTGACCCCCCTGCACATCTGTCTCTCCCCCACCGCCATGAAAGATGCCATCTACAGGGACCCAACAACAAAATATGGAGGGACATTCTGGGGACTCCAAAAGTCAACAATTCTAACCCTCCAGAGTCCTCAGGAGCAAAAAAAATAAAAATGAAAAAAAAAATCCATCACCTGTATTGATGAAATAAAAGACCTCAGTGCCCAAACTTCGACTTGACCCGAACTTATTTTCCAGGAAATTTGTTTGTTTGTTTGTTATTAAACTGAAAAGCCATGCAAAGCTAACTCTAGGCTGTTTACAATCCAAGTTAGGTTTATTTCTTTATATGGGTACCGTTGTGGCCCGTCAGCAGCCTGTGCAGCTAGTATCTGAATCCGACAGCGAGGAGGCTGGTGTGGTGCTGCGCCAGCAGCCTGTGCAGCTGGCACTCGAGTCAGACAATGAGGAGGCTGGAGAAGATGTGGTGCCAGAGACGGGGATTCAGCCAGGACCTTCAGAACTTCCAGAAACTTCCATGGGTGAAGAGGAAGAAGAGGAGGAGCCTCTTATCAATGCACGGGCATGCAGAGCTGCCAAAAGGCAGGAGTGGCTCCTCAGGAGAGGTCTCCTCGAGAGTAAGGCTTGGGGCTAATTGGCCATTCCCTTAGCCTATTTAAGGACAGACGACAACTGAGACAATTTGCAGGGAACAACTTAGTTCACTCTCCTTCGCGTCTGGATCTCAGTTCTTTTATCAGCTTCCTGCAAATTGCTTCTGGGCTTTCTGCCAATCCTAGTAAGATTACGATTATTTATTCTTTGGATTCTTGTAGGCTGTTAAGAACGTTAATTAACAGCCTTTGTTTGAAAAAGACTGATTTAATTTAGTAAATTAAGGTTTGTACAGACTTTGTGTGTGCTGCGTTCTTTGGGGTCCGTAGCTGGGGCAGAACAGGTACGTCTGACTTATGACCACAACTGAGGCCCAAATTTCCGGCTGCTGAGCACATTTAGCAACAGTCGTTAAGTGAGTTTTGCCCTATTTCACAGACTTTCTTGCCCACTCACCCCCATCGTTCAGTGAATCACTGCCGTTGTTAAGTTCGCCACATGGTCGCTAAGTGGCTTCCCCCTTGACTTTGCTTGTCAGAAGTTCGTCGAAAGGGGGTCACTTGACCCCGGGAGAATGCAACCATCATAAATACGATGTCAGTTGCCAAGCATGCGAATTTCGATCCCGTGACCGCAGGGATGTTGCAGAGGTTGTAATCGTGAAAAATGGTCTTTTTTGCAGTGCCGCTGTAACTTTGAACAGTCGCTAAATGAATGGTTGTAAATCGAGGACAATCTGTAGGGTGGTTTTACAGAAAGTTTATTTGCGCTGTTTTTGTTGTGGTCCTTGGAGGAACTCTTGACTTCTCGTCATTCCCTGCCATTTTGTTGGCAACTTTTTGGGAAGTAGTTTACCTTTTACAAGGTTGATTCAGCCTTCCGTCCTTCCGAGGTCAATAAAATGAGGACCCAGATTGTTGTGGTCTAAAATTTAAACCTAAACCTAAAATCCAAACCTAAATCTAATCTAAGTCTAAATCTAAATCATCTAAATCTGAGTCTAAATCTAAAATTTAAATTTAAATCTAAAATCTAAATCTAAAATTTAAACCTAAACCTAAACCTAATCTAATCTAATCCAAGTCTAAATCTAAATCATCTAAATCTGAGTCTAAATCTAAAATTTAAATTTAAATCTAAATCTAACATCTAAATCTAAATCTAAAATCTAAACCTAAATCTAATCTAAGTCTAAATAATCTAAAATCTAAATCATCTAAATCTAAAATCTAAATCCAAATTCAAATCTAAGTCTGTCTAAATCTAAATCATCTACATCTACATCTAAACCATCTAAAATCTAAACCTAAATCTAAATTTGAATTTACGGTTGAATCTACTACATCTGAATCTAAGTCTAAATCTATTTACAATCTCCCTAAAAATAGACCAACATTTCATCAAACAGATCCCTGGGATGTCAGCCTATCCTCAGCCATATGGCTTTTGAGAGATCCGGGTTCAAATGCTCATAGCTGGCCTGGGCACCTCCAAAACAGAGGCTTAGCTCACACCTCTGCTTTATTACCTCTTCTTGTGACCTGGAGGGAGGGGGGCTCAAGGGTGGGGAAGGAAGATGCTGCCAGAAAAGATCCGGAGAAACTAAGTGGGCAAGACTCCCAAAGAATCCTCCAGCATGTATAATATTCTCCGGTTCCCTAGAGAGCCTGAAGCATCAAGGAGAGGTTGCTTGGAACGAGGCTGGTCCTTTAGACAAAGAAAGCTCTGGCCAGCAATGCTCTTGGCAGGTAAAAGAATGGGGCTCTTTGGGGGTGGCTGGCTGTGGTCGAGGACAGGAGTCTCCCAACCTTGGCAACTTTAAGCCTGACGGACTTCAACTCCCAGAATTCACAATCTTCCTAAAAATAGACCAACATTTAGAATTCTGGGAGTTGAAGTCCTCCAGGCTTAAAGTTGCCAAGATTGGAGACCCCTGGTCTAGGGTGAAAGACGGTTGGCAGAAAAGGGCAAAACCGAATAAATAGGGGCCGTACCACATCTTACAACTGTTTGTTTAGTGACCGTGGGAAGTTACAAGGGCGCTGAAAAAAGGGACATGACAGTCTTTCACCCTTGCAGCCTCCTCGTGGTCACGTGATCAAAATTTGGACACTTGGCAACTAAATAAATCACATTTATGACGGTTGCAGTGTCCTGGGGTCATGTGATCTTCTTTTGGGAACTTCTGACAAGCCCTAAACCCAAATTGGCAATCAATGGGAGGATAGATTAAATCTCTCTCTCTCTCTCTCGTTCTCTCTCTCATTCTCTCTCTTTCTCTCTTTCTGTCTTATTCTCCCCCTCTCTCCATCTCTCATTCTCTCTCTCTCTTTCCCTCATTTTCACATTCTCTCTCTCTCTCTCTGATCTGTCTCTCATTCTCTCACTTTCATTCTCTCATTCTGTCTTATTCTCCCTCTCTCTCCCTCTCTCATTCTCTTTCTCTTCCCCTCATTTTCTCATTCTCTCTTTCTGTCTTATTCTCTCTCTTTCTTTGTTTCTCTCTCTCTTTCTCTTTCTCTCTCTCTCATTCTGTCTCTCATTCTCTCTCTTTCTCTCATTCTCTCTTTCTGTCTTATTCTCCCCATCTCTCATTCTCTTTCTCTCTCCCTCATTTTCTCATTCTCTCTTTCTCTCTTATTCTCTCTCTCTTTCTCTCTTTCTCTCATGCTCTCTTTCTCTCTCTCTCTCTCTCTCTCGTTCTCTCTCTTTCTCTCATTCTCTCTTTCTGTCTTATTCTCCCCATCTCTCATTCTCTTTCTCTCTCTCTCTCGTTCTGTCTCTTATTCTCTCATTCTCTCTCTCTCATTCTCTCTCCCCCACTCCCCCTCTCTCTCTCCGTCCTCATAGGTTATCTTCTGGGTTCGTCTTGCATCTTGGTGTCTCAAGCTGGCAACACTTATATTGCCGTCAGAATCGAGCCACCCAGACCCTTGATTGGGAGGGAAGTCATCTTCATCCCAGTAGGAAGCATGGAGAACATCTCTCTCTGTTCGTGGTTCCGAGGTCGCATCCAGAAGGAGAACAAAATCGTGACCTACCAAACATCCCCCATACTTAGAGTCAATTACAGCAACGCTTACACGGGCCGGGAGCAGATACAACTGGATTGTTCTCTGAGCATCACTAATTTAACGTTGGGGGACGCCGGTTTCTATGTCATCCTGATAAAAGGAGCTGCCAAAAATGCCAACGAAAAAGGGGAAGTGTTGTTAGAGATCACAGGTAAATAGATAAGGGATCCTTTCATAACCTCGACAGCAGGGGTGTCAAACTCAAGGCCCGGGGGCCGGATCTGATCCACGGGGTACTTAGATCTGGCCCGCGGGGCCGCCCTGGAAACAGTGAAAGATTGGCCTGCGGTGCTTCTGCCAGCAAAAACAGGCTCCCGAGCTCCGTTTTCAGCTGCTACAGCCTCCTGCAATGCTCTGCCAGTAAAAACAGAGCTCCGTTTTTACTGGCAGAGGGTTGCAGGAGGCCGCGACAGCTGAAAACGGAGCTCGGAAGCCTGTTTGCTGGCAGAGTGTTGGGGCCATGACAGGCGCCCCCTCCCCTCCCGACACAACTGACGTTCAGCTGGCCACACCCAACCTGACCACGCCCACCCCATCCCCGTGAGATCAAACGCAACCAATAATAATAATAATAATAATAATAATAATAATAATAATAATAATAATAATAATAATAATGTACAGCAAAAACCACTGGGAACATCAGGTTGAGAAAGTTTTAGAGAATGAGAAATTCAAGATCTTGTGGGACTTTAGGATTCAGACTGACAGGCACTTGGTCCACAACACACCTGACATAACAATAGTTGAAAAGAAAAAAGTATGGTTCATTGACATTGCAATACCTGGTGATGCACGAATTGAAGATAAGCAGCAAGAAAAAATCACAAAGTACCGGGACTTACAAATTGAAGTTGAGCGACTGTGGAAAAAGAAATCGTGTGTTGTCCCGATTGTAATTGGAGCCCTTGGAGCAATACCCAAAGGGCTACCCCGCTATTTAGAAATTCTAAATTTGCCGGACTTGAACATTTTGACTCTACAAAAAACCACCTTACTCGGAACAGCTTACATCCTCCGACGATACCTTAACAGTTCCTAGGTCCTTGGTTAGGACTCGAGCTGCTGAGCTATTAACCAGCCTCAAAGGCTGTGAATCTCACTAAAGATTAACTAATAATAATAATAATAATAATAATAATAATAATAATAATAAGTAGTTCTCAGCTTATGACAGTTCATTTAGTCAACATTCAAAGTCACAATGGCACGGAAAAAAGTGACTGATGATCGTTTTCCACACTTACGACCGTTGCATCATCCCCATGGCCACATGATTAAAATTGAGATGGTTGACAACTGACTCATATGTCCCGGTTGTGGGATCTCCTTTTGCGACCTATTGACGGGCAAAGTCCATGGAGCAAGCCGGATTCCTATATCCCAAAAGGTTCTTTTTTCAAGCTCATGAGCTGAAGAAGCTTCTTGGGATGAGAAGCGAAACGTCTTCAAAAGAAAAAACAAGTGACCTGGATGACCTGAGAATCTGGACTTGCTGTCGCTTATTGCTGTGAGCCGCCCTGAGTCCCTGTGAAGAAGGGCAGCATATAAATCCGATAAAATAAATATATAGGGCCTGGTGGCTCAGCAGACTGATAGCATTGTGATTAACACCAGCTGTCTGCAATTAAAGTAAGTTCGAATCTCGCCAGGCTCAAGGTTGACTCAGCCTTCCATCCTTTCTAAGGTAGGTGAAATGAGGACCCAGATTGTGGGGGCAATAAACTGACTTTGTATAAAAAATATACAAAAGTATGAAGGCTATTGCTTAGCACATTGTAAGCCACCCTGAGTCTCCGGAGAAGGGCGGCATATAAATCAAATAAATAAATAAATAAATAGTAAATAAGTAAATAAGTAAATAAGTAAATAAAATCTCCGTAGACATCCAGATTCCTATAATAACTGTCTTACTAACTGCAGTGACTCACTTAACAACCATGGCAAGAAAGGTTGCAAAATGGGGGAAAGCTCACTTAACAAATGTCTCGCTTAAGCAACAGACATTTCGACTCAATTGTGGTCGTAAGTGGAGGATTACCTGTAAGAAATAATAAGTCTACGACTTATAACCCGACCGCTAAATTCATTCTGGATTTTTTTTTTTTTAGACTCTTCCGGAAAGGACACAGAGGCTTGGAATATCATTCTTATGGGAAAGGAAACAGCAGGAATAGTTGTGGGTTCCTTACTCGGATTCCTTGTTTTTGTAGGCATGTTTTCATACTGGAAGTTGCATTCCACTCCAAGGTAATTTCCGTAATTTATCTTTTTATTAAAAAAAAAAAAAAAAAACTTTCCTAAAACTGAAAGGAGAAACTCTACCTGCCCAAGTAAAATGACCAGACTAGGACAGGAACGATCAAACAAAGGTGGTCCTTGATTTACAACAGTTCATTTAGTACAGTGTTTATCAACCTTGGTAGCTTGAAGATGGGTGGACTTCAACTCCCAGAATCCCCCAGCCAGCAGCGCTGGCTGGGGGATTCTGAGAGTTGAAGTCCACCCATCTTCAAGCTTCCAAAGTTAAGAAACACTGATTTAGTGACTGTTCAAAGTTACCACGGCACTGAAAAAGGTCACTTACGACTGTTTTTCGCAATTACGATCTTGGTAGCACCCCCTGTGAACATCTGATCCGTAATCAGATGCTTGGAAAGTGACTCATACTTATGACGGTTGCAGTGTCACATGGTCATTTGATTCCCTTTTGCAACCTTCTGACAAGCAGAGTCAGTGGTGAAGCCAGATTTACTTAACCATCATGTTACTACCCTGTTTCCCCAAAAATAAGACATCCCCTGATAATAAGCCCAATCGGGCTTTGGAGCACATGCGCTAAAATAAACCTGCCCCCCGAAAATAAGACCTCCCTGAAAATATTTGGAAATATTTGGAAATCAGGTAAGACAGCAAGAGAAGCCTCGTCTTACTCCATGTGCCCCAAAATAATAAGACCCCCCCGAAAATATTTGGAAATATTTGGAAATCAGGTAAGACAGCAAGAGAAGCCTCGTCTTGCTCCATGTGCCCCAAAATAATAAGACCTCCCCGAAAATAAGACCAAGCGCTTATTTCGGGGTTCAAAAAAATGTAAGACGGGGTCTTATTTTCGGGAAAACACGGTAGCTGCAGTGATTCACTTCACAACTGTGCCAAGAAAGCTCATAATATAGTGGGGCAAAATTCATTTAACAAAAGTCTCGCTTATCAACAAAAATTGGGGGCTCAATTGTGGTCGTAGGTTGAGGACTACCTGTATATATTTAAGCACCACTGTGGTCTCATGCCCTTAACCAATGCTTCTCAACTTCAGTGACTATAAGATGTGGGGACTACAACTCCCAATGTTCCCTAGTCAGCATTTGGCAGCCATATTCAAAGAAAGGAGGGAGGGAGGGAAGAAAAGAGAGGAAGGAAGGAAGGAAGGAAGGAAGGAAGGAAGGAAGGAAGGAAGGAAGGATAAAAGGAAGGAAGGAAGGAAGGAAGGAAGGAAGGAAGGAAGGAAGGAAGAAAGAAAGAAAGAAAGAAAGAAAGAAAGAAAGAAAGAAAGAAAGAAAGAGGGAGGGAGGGAGGGAGGGAGGGAGGGAAGGAAGGAAGATTAGAAACTAGCAAACCTCTACTTAAATCAATGTTGGCCTGGCCTGGCCTAAATCTCCTCCCCTTTTTAAATGTAAATTTTAATTTGTTTTTAAATTATGGGGTATTTTAAATTTTTTCAGCCAAATTATTTAATTCGTTTTTATTCTATTTTAAATTTTTGTATTTATGTGTTTTATTCTGTGGCTGTTCACCGCCCTGAGTCCTTCGGGAGTAGGGCGGTATAGAAATTTAATAAAAATAAAAAATAAAATAAAATGTTGGGGGACTGTCCCTCAAGTTCTCTTAAAATTCTAAACCTTTCCACAAACTTTCAAAATTATGTCCCTGATCTGTTTTATTGGTGTAGTAACCCAGAACAAAAATAGTTATTCTCTTAACTTCCTCTTTTCTCTTCCTTCTTTAGACATGCTATTGAAACTTATGCACTATGATTCATGGGCAGAACGAAGGCTCCAGAAATTATTTGGATATACCCCGTTTTGAAAAAAAAAAACAAACTGAAATCGCAACCCCTCATCTAATCTAGAGAAATTACGACCCACTCCTCCTTTTCAAAATGGAGTCATTGTTCGCAGACACGACCTGATGGATTACACTTCAGCCTGGTCCTTTAAAAAGTAAAATTAAAAATCAGAAGGTCTTCTACGCTCATAAGCACGTGCGATGAGGAAACGAGGGAAATGACAAAATGTCTATAGTGACTTCCCAATGTCCACCCTGTGATTTATATATTTGTGTCTGTTGTTGGACAACTATGAAAGACCAGTGTTTGGGTCATAATGCGTGACAAATGTTTGGTCATTTTGGAGCCCTTAAGGTTACTTCTCCTTCTGTTTCCATGACTTAATTCTAGAAAAACATTTTGACGTCTAAAACTGAGACTACATTCAGAAGATTGCCAATATGGTGGGGGGGGGGAGGAACTCTGCCATCCTTATGGACTTTAGGAATTATAGCTCTCCTAAAAAGAAACATGCCATCAATTTGGACATCTCAATAAAAAAATGAAAGACCTCCGAATGCAATTTGAGCACCAGGAAACCCACTCAAATCTCTTGGATCTGTTCATGAAAAGAGCTTCCATGTTCAGGAGGCACAAAAATATCAAAAAGAGCTATAAGAGAGAGAGATAAAAGGCTGACTAAAAAGTTAATCAATGATGGAATTGTAAAAAGGTTAAGAGATGATGGATAAAATGGGAAAATACAAATAGGGAAAACAGTAGTATATATATTAATGGATAATTCAATTTGTTACAACTAGTAGATGGAAATTAAGGAGTAGGCAATTGAATTGTATTATTAACATTAATAGTGTGTTAAAGTATATTGTGAATTTAAAATATTAAGGATTAGAAACTGTGGGGATTTTGAGATACCCTCCCAGGGTTGATTAAATATTGTTAATATTTGGCGTTATTAGTAATCCTACACCTTTGGAATATTGAAGGCATGTGGGGAATAACGGGTAATTTTCAAAATATTAAATAATCGTAATTTAGTATGGGATAACAAATACATGGCGCGAAGAAATGTTATCTATGCTTAAATGAATTAATGGGGGAAAATGATAAAGGATTATGAAAAGAGAATAGTATTGTTGAAGTTGGAAGATTAGGCTTACACATACTTATCTCTATTACTATTGTTAGTGTTTGTTTAAAGAAGACTTGACCCAGTCAATACATTGTCCAAAAATTATGTATGGTGTGAAAAGAAAACTGCAAATAAAACATGTTTAAAAAGAAAAAGAAAATAAGAGCTTCCAGAACAGACTGCCCACGGCATGCCATAGATTCGCCATCACGGGTATAGGGTCTCCTGGTTCCAACTCAAAAAAAAAACCAAGGGAAAAAAAAAAGAAAATCAGTCATAAATCCCTTTCTTCAGCGCTGTTGCCCTTTCAAACGGTCACTAAACGAACGAAGGACTATCTGTATGGAGCGGATGGATTAAATTTCCCTTCTGTTTTACTGCCCTCCCCACACACCCCCAGTCATCAACCCAATCTTTATTATGATCATAAACCAGCATGGTCCTGATTCACACCCAGATATCAGCAACAAGGAAATGATCCTTTTTTTAATAAGCTGTGAGCAACACCTAGAAGAGAAGAGGAAGAAGTGGGGGAGAAGGAAACGGTTGGAAGAGATCAGCGAAAGGAAATGGAAGTGAAGCAAGCTTTGCATGTTATCCTGGACAGGAGTTTGGCAATTTTTGTGTTGTAGATTTATCCTGTTTGCGATAGTCTTAGTCAACCAGGATGATACAATTCGCTCTTGTGTTTTGCAGTTCAGCTGGATCAGTGGTGAAATCCAATTTTTTTTACTACCGGTTCTGTGGGCGTGGTTTGGCGGGTGTTGTGTGGCTTGGTGGGCGTGGCAGGGGAAGGATACTGCAAAATCTCCATCCCCTCCCCACTCCTGGGGGAAGGATATTGCAAAATCTCCATTCCCACCCTCACTCTGGGGCCAGCCAGAAGTGGTATTTGCCGGTTCTCCGAACTACTCAAAATTTCCACTACCAGTTCTCCGAGTTGCTCAAAATTTCCGCTACCGGTTCTTCAGAACCTGTCAGATCCTGCTGGATTTCACCCCTGAGCTGGATGCTTAGGATGCAAGCTTAGAAGAATCCTGTGGGAGTAGAGGCACTTAGCCATGGCAGTGATTCACTTAACAGCCGGGACAAGAATGGTCATAGAACGGGGCAAAACTCATTGGAAATTTCAAGGCTCCGTTGTAGTTTTAAAAACTATAATGCGAAGAGGATCACTGCAGCTAGTAACATGGTTGTTCAGTGAACTACAGGCAGTCCTGGACTTACAACAGTTCGTTAAGTGACTGTCTGGCTTAGCAAACATAAATTTTGGGCCTAATTGTGGTCGTAAGTCGAGGACTACCTATATCTGTCCCTCCTTTTTTCCTACTATCATTTTAATATTATAGAATTAATGCTAATGTAATGAATAAAGAAATGAAGAGATGTGGTGGCTCAGTGGCTAAGATGCTGAGCTTGTCGATTGAAAGGTCGGCAGTTCAGCGGTTCGATTCCCTAGTGCTGCATAACGGGGTGAGCTCCCGTGACTTGTCCCAGCTTCTGCCAATCTAGCAGTTCGAAAGCACGTAAAAAATGCAAGTAGAAAAATAGGGACCACCTTTGGTGGGAAGGGAACAGCGTTCTGTGTGCCTTTGGCGTTGAGTCATGCCGGCCACATGACCACGGAGACGTCTCTGGACAGCGCTGGCTCTTTGGCTTTGAAACGGAGATGAGCACCGCCCCCTAGAGTCGGGAACAACTAGCATATATGTGTGAGGGTATATATATATATATGGCAAAAAGGATGCAGTACGTTCCCTCCCATATGCTGGGGCAGACCAGGTGTCTCGATAGAAAAACACTATATATATATATATATGTATGTATATATATATATATATATATATATATATATATATATATATATATATATGCAAAAAATTAAAATCTCGGGTGTTTTCCCGCGTCATGTTAAATAAGTTAGTTAAAATGTTTAAAATTCTGGTTAAAATCCTAGCTTAAAATCTTCTAAAAATCCTTACAGAGCACTCTGCAAGGTCCTTTAAAACCTTAGCTAAAATCCTACCAGTGTAAATCCTTACAGTGCTCTGTAAGGATTTTTAGAAGTTTTTAAGCTAGGATTTTAACCAGAATTTTAAACATTTTAACTAACTTATTTAACATGGCGCGGGAAAACACCCGAGATTTTAATTTTTTGCATATACACACCCGCGAAAACTTAAGAATATATATATATATATATATATATATATATATATATATATATATATATATATATATATATATATACGGGCCTACATGAATCATCTTTTTCCAGGTTGCCAATCACACGGTGAAGCAAAATGCCCAACAATCTAAACTTTTCCGCAACTCAACCCAAAACCCCACCAAAGAGGACACATTCTAACATGACGGTCAGGTGGGAAACTGTCTTCAGAGGTAGAGAAGATGACCCAACGGATTAGTCTCATCTTTCCAGCGCTTCTGACGGATGTTTTTTTTTTTTCCTGACGGTCATCAGGTCTGTGGTTGAAATGAGAGGGACGATGGATGGGGCAACGCGCTCGCTAACAGAAAACGCCTTGCTCAATCTTCTCTGCAGAGCTTGTAGCTATTTCTTGCCACACACACGGACCTCTGGCTGCAATTGTGCAACTGGCCAGAGGGTCGATGAGGAGATGAGAAAACTGGGTTGCATTTTACTAAGGTAGTATTTCTCAACCTTGGCAACTTGAAGACGGGGTGGACTTCAACTCCCAGAATTCCCCAGCCAGCATCGAAGCTGACCTCAGCTTTAATGACCCCCTAATACAGCTTTATCAACCTTAGTAATATGAAGACCAGTGGACTTCAACTCCCAGAATTCCCCAGCCACCATCTTCCACCCGTTACTTGTTATCCTGCCCTCACGTGGTTTGTAGAATAGAGATTAACAGATTAACAGAGTTGCAAGGGACCTTGGAGGTCATCTAGTCCAACCCCCCACCCAATCAGGAGACCCTACACCATTTCTGACAAATGGCAGTCCAATCTCTTCTTGAAAGTCTCAAGTGATGAAGCTCCCACAACTTCTGTTCCATGGGTGGATTGTTCTCACTGTCAGAAAATTTCTCCTTATTTCCAGGTTGAATCTCTCCTTGATCAGTTTCCATCCATTATTCCTCGTCTGCCCTTCTGATGCTTTGGAAAATAGCTTGACCCCCTCCTCTCTGTGGCAGCCCCTCAAGTATTGGAACACTGCCGTCATGTCACCTCTAATCCTTCTCGTCATTTGACTAGATGTACCTGGTTCCCTCAGCTGTTCATCATACTGTTTAGCTTCCAGACCCCTTACCCTATTTCTAACTCTTTTCTGAACTCCAGGGCCTCAGCCTCTCTTTTTTTGTGACAGGAATGGACCCAAGTGTGACCTCACCAGTGCAGTCTAAAGCGGTAATATCAACACCACAAAAACACTTAATCTCTCCCCTGGCTCAAGCTGATAAAGGGAGGAGAACTTGTGGCTCAGAGGTTAATACAACTGCCTAATATGCAGGCAGCCCAAATTCGAATCCAAGTACGGGTATGGTATGGATGAAAGCTAAATAGCTTGAAATAGATCTATACTAGTCTCCCTTTATTTATTTTCACGGGTAGGAGTATGCAAGTTTTGGTGTATTCGAGTCTTTTCCCATGTAAGATCAAGAATATCTTGGCGACGTTTCGACGAGGTCTCACTCGTCATCTTCAGGCTGGTGTCTTCGGCTTCGTGCTTGTGTGAGGAAAGCGTGATCGGAGCTGCCATCTCTCTATAAAAATGGTGGGGAAATGTGGGGTGCTGGCTTTGTTGCTGTGAGCGGGTTGGTTGCCTTTATTGTTACATCTTGGTTGGTTGATGGAGTTAATAATAAACCAGTATTTATAGAGAGACGGCAGCTCCGATCACGCTTTCCTCGCACAAGCACGAAGCCGAAGACACCAGCCTGAAGATGACGAGTGAGACCTTGTCGAAACGTCGCCAAGATACTCTCGATCTTATACGGGAAAAGACCCGAATACACCAAAACTTGCATATATATATACATACATACATACATACATACATACATACATATATATATATATATATATATATATATATATATATATATATATATACATTCAGAATCTCTGCACATGCAGAACTTCAGAGGTCTACTTTGGCCCACCCTTCCCAGTGCAAACTACGCAACAGGTTATCCTTCCTTGTCTCTCCTTTCGCAAGGGGACCGAAGCAATGCCAAGCTCACATATCCAATGGTCAAACCACATCCATATTATGAATCCAAAAACTCTTTGGGGAATCTCTGAGAGGAAATACAAGGGGATTGCTGCTAGATTTCCAGTGGTCTCCTCACGAGATGGAGTGAGGTGGCAGACATGTTAAGATTCTGCCTTAGTCATTTTAGGTGGTGTAACCACGCAAAACAAGCCAAAAGTGAGAGGAAGTTCCTGTGATCGGTGTAGCATCACCCACACCCCTTGGGTAACAGCTCTTCCTTCCTTCCCGTCCTCTGTTGACAAAAGCAGAAGGGGTTAGAAACTTTATCACATCAACACCAAGGGGTGCTAAACCACAAAGATCTCAGAAGATCCTACTCCTTGTTCTCTTGACTTTACCTGGAGGACTAAGAATCCATGGAGCCTTTCAGAAGCCATCCGGGATCTCAAACAGCTCTTTTTCTCGCAGGTCAGTTCAAAATAGCAAACTTCTAAAACCTCTTGGAGGCAAGCTGGCATTGCCTATTTTTAATTACTCTTTGGGATATGTGCATAAGCGCTGCCCATTGATTAAAGACATCTTAGTGCATCAGAATGATTTTTGCCAGATTAGCGCATCTAACAAAATTAGTATATATTTCTATATGGCTAAATGGGGGGGGGGGGATGGAAGAGATTGTTAGCATCCTTAGATGTCAAATATTTCATGTTCTGATAAAGTTAAAGAAGAATAGACTTATGAATAGAATAGAATAACAGAGTTGGAAGGGACCTTGGAGGTCTTCTAGTCCAACCCCCTGCTTAGGCAGGAAACCCTTCAGACAAATGGTTATCTAATCTCTTCTTTAAAACTTCCAGTGTTGGAGCATTCCCAACTTCTGGAGGCAAGTTGTTCCACTGATTAATTGTTCTCACTGTCTGGAAATTTCTCCTTAGTTCTAAGTTGCTTCTCTCCTTAATTAGTTTCCACCCATTGCTTCTTGTCCTGCCCTCAGGTGCTTTGGAGAATAGCTTGACTCCCTCTTCTTTGTGGAGCCCCTGAGATATTGGAACCCTGCTATCATATCACCTCTAGTCCTTCTCTTCATCAAACTAGACATACCCAGTTCCTGCAACCGTTCTTCATATGTTTTATCCTCCAGTCTCCTAATCATCTTTGTTGCTCTTCTCTGCACTCTTTCCAGAGTCTCCACATCTTTTTTACATCGTGGCGACCAAAACTGGATGCCATATTCCAAGTGTGGCCTTACCAAGGCATTATAACTTGGTATTAACACTTCTCGTGATCTTGATTCTATCCCTCTGTTTATGCAGCCTAGAACTGTGTTGACTTTTTTGGCAGCTGCAGCACAGGGCTGGCTCACATTTAATACTTTTTTTTTAATAAGACTTTTTAACAAATCTCTCTCTGTTTTGCTCTTTGTAAATTGCTCAGGGTAATTTACATTACACGAGGCGCAGAGAAAAGAGGAAGGAAATAGTGGGGAAAAATATTAAGATAATAAAACCAAAGAAAGGGAAATCAAATTAAGTGTGGTCTGCACCACTGCCATTCCTTCTCACCTCATTCTTTTCACTTACTTCTGCCATGCATTTTGTCTTCGTTTCACAAATGCACAGCGTACATATATTTACGCATTTAATCTACAAATTTAGGCATGCTTAATCATTTATTCCTTTTACATGCCAAGCTACAATCTTTACGTGTGATCCCTATGCCTATCCCAGCTATCAATACCACTTTGTAAAGCCTTAGTAAGACCTCGCTTAGAATATTGTATCCAGTTTTGGTCATCACACTATAAAAAAGATGTAGAGACTTTGGAAAGAGTGCAGAGAAGAGCAACCAAGATGATGAGGGGACTGGAGACTAAAACATATGAAGAACGGTTGCTGGAATTGGGTATGTCTGGTTTAATGAAGAGAAGGACCAGGGGAGACATGATAATAGTCTTCCAATATTTGAGGGGCTGCCACAAAGAAGAGGGGGGGGGGTCAGCTTATTCTCCAAAGCACCTGAGGGCAGGAGAAGAAGCAATGGGTGGAAACTAATCAAGGAGAGAAGCAACTCTCTCTCTCTCTCTCTCTCTCTCTCTCTCTCTCTCTCTCTCTCTCCCTCCCTCCCTCCCTCTCTCCCTCCCTCCCTCTCTCTCTCTCTCCCCTCCCTCCCTCTCTCCCTCCCTCTCTCTCTCTCTCCCTCCCTCTCTCTCTCTCTCTCTCTCCCTCTCTCCCTCCCTCTCTCTCTCTCCCTCCCTCCCTCTCTCTCTCTCCCTCCCTCCCTCCCTCTCTCTCTCTCCCTCCCTCCCTCCCTCCCTCCCTCTCTCTCTCTCTCTCCCTCTCTCCCTCTCTCTCTCCCTCTCTCTCTCTCTCTCCGCTTTCAAGTCAGCGTTGAGTTCCAGCGACTATTTGGGCAACTCCCTGCACTTTTCTTCGTAAAGATTTTTCAGGAAGTGGTTTGCCATTGCCTCCTTTCTAGGGCTGAGAGAAACTGACTGGCCCAAGGTCACCCACTGACTTTATGCCTAAAGGGGTGGGGGACACACACTAGATCTCCCAGTTTCTATCGTGATGCCTTTACCAGCAATACAAACTGGCTCTCTTTTTACCAAGAGAAAAAAAAAAATAGAGTAGACTTCGTTGCCTTTCCCTACTCACGAGACCTCCTGGCCAGTTTTTCAAATCCTCAATCCAATCAAAATAAGCTAACTAGGATCACCTAACCTGGAAAGCCAACATACCATCAACTACTAGATCAGTGTTTCTCAACCTTGGTAGCTTGAAGATGGGTGGACTTCAACTCCCAGAATCCAGCAGTGGAATAGGGATTTGAACCGCCGAACTGCCAACCTTTCTGATCGACAAGCTCATTGTCTTAGCCACTGAGCCACCTAGTCAGGTTTACAGTCTGGTGCCTTTACCACCAAAATACTAGATTTTGTTGGTTGGTTGGTTGATTGATTGGTTGGTTGGTGGGTTTGTGGAGTGGCTGGTTTATGGCCCCAAATAACTTGGCTATTGGCTTGGGTCTTTCATTTCTCCACCCAACCTGAGAGTTTATCCCTTGTTCTCTTGACTCAAGCAGTGACGTGCAATCATATGTCAAAAAATATGTCAAAACGCCAAGATGGGACTAGAAAGGGGAAGTCCAGCAGAATGGGCTGGACTGAACACAAGAGAGCATCCATATATGGAGTCCCCTTCTCAGACCTCCTCCCTCCTTTGATGGAGAACTTCAGGGTGGGGCATGGTGTGGTTAGCAAGGAGCTGCAGAGAAGAGGCTACAAGATTGAAATAACTCTGTGGTTTCCCTTCCTTTCCCCCTTACTTCTTTGCAGGTTGCATCCTAAGCTGCTTGTTGCAGCTGGTGTCAGCTCAGGAAAATTTAACTGTGGTTTCTGTACCTGAAAAACCCATCGAGGGTCAAAGTGTCCTCCTGCATGCCAAGAATATCCGGCAGGGATTTGTGCGATGCGAGTGGACGCAGCCTTCTGGGGAAAACATTGTTTTGGTCTCCGATGCAAAATTCACCCCGCCTGATGCTTCCCAAGTCGTTGTGCTGCATCAGAATTGTTCCTTGACTATCAAAAATCTGAGGTCAACGGATCGAGGAAGGTACACGGTCAAAGTCACTCTTCCTCCTGCAAAGCAGCAAGAGCCAACAGGACCAGAGATCTATATCGGTTCCATTTTTCTGACTTTTTGTGGTAAGTTTTCAAAAGTCATCTAGCAGACTGTATTCACCCCGGCAATGCCTGATCTGCAGTCTAAACGTTCGGAGGTTTGCAAAATATATTCTAAGCGAATTAAGCAAAGCTATGAAAGAACAACTCAGATCATCCTCTTTTAACGATCCCGTAATCCCTTGTGGGGTGGAGACTGGGCAACTGAATGGAGCTGAGTGTTAATTGGCCAGATGCCCTTCCTGTTGCCAATATGGAGTTTTCTTCAGCAGATATATACACATTGTGCCCAGAGAGAGAAATATCTGCCTCTACCTAGGATCGAACTCCCAGCCTCCTGATTGTGAGGCGAGAGTTCCACCTCTAGGCCACCACGCCACTCTTTCAAAAGCCATGAATGATAAGCTTTAATTGTCATGATGTGGGAATCAGGAGTTACGGACACAAACATAGTTATGAGAGATTAAAACCAGTTTCCGACCATCTAAAGCCAGTGTTTTTCAAACCTCCCAACCTTTAAGATGTCTGAACTTCAGAATTCCCCAAATAAATAACAGAAATGAAGCTGAGAGTTTCCTGGCCGGATGCCCTTCCTGTTGCCAATACGGAGTTTTATTCAGCAGATATAATCTCATTGTACCCAGAGAGAGAAATGTCTGCCTCTACCTAGGATCGAACTCACAGCCTCCTGATTGTGAGGTGAGAGCTTCACCTCTAAGCCACCGCATCACACGAAATAATAACTGAGATGTACAGTAGATATTGTTGCTAGATGTTTAACCGCCCCGGTTAAGCATGTTTGCAAGCGCACGCTCAGTGTGTTATTTAACAGGTAGAAATCTAGCTATGGGTAGTCCTCAACGTACAACAGTTCGTTTAATGACCGTCCAAAGTTACAATGGCACTGAAAAAAGTGACTGACTTTTGAGCGTTTTTCAGACTTACGACCATTGCAGCATCTCCATGGCCACATGATCCAAATTCAGATGCTCGGTAACGGTTCATGTTTATGATGGTCACAGTATCCCGGGGTCATGTGATCCCCTTTTGTGACAAAATGGGGGACGCTAGGTTCACTTAACAACCGTGTTACCAACTTAACATCAAGCAGTGATTCATTTAACAACTGTGGCAAGAAAGGTTGTAAAAGGGGGCAAAACTCGCTGAACGCATGTCTCAGTTAGCCACAGAAATTTTGGGCAACAGAGTGGTCAGTGCCTGGAATGCATTACCTGACTCCTTGGTTTCATCCCCAAACCCCACAAAACTTTCACCTTAGACTGTCTGTTGTCGACCTCACCTCATTCCTACGACGTCTGTAAGGGGCGTGCATAAGCGCACCAGTATGCCTACTGCCACTGTCCTAATGTCCCCATTTATTGGTATCCATTTCATGTATTCATAATCATGTTTATACTTATATCTGTTATCTTATACCGTGCTTGACAAATTAATAAATAGAGAAATCTCTATATATAAAAGCGAAAACCACTCACGCATTAATCACAAAATCTCCAGAACCGTAAAGCCTACAAACTTGAAATTTGCCACGTATGTTCCTCTTGGCTTCTAGGTGCCCGCTAAGAAAGGATTTTTCTAAATGACCATCAGATCATTAGTATTTCCTATATTATGATTAACACGCTCTGATGCTAATTAGTTAGACGTTCTACTCCCACTCCCAACTTGAAAATAACTCTGGAGAGAACAGGATAGCATAGGAGAGGCTTCTATGGGGCAAGTCTCGTGGGGAGAAGGGGCTAGAAAGTCTGAGGGAGAGAAGGGGATAGGATAGGAGACGTTTCTGTGGGGCAAGGCTGAGGGAGAGAACAGGATAGCATAGGAGAGGCTTCTGTGGGGCAAGTCTCATGGGGAGAAGGGGCTAGAAAGTCTGAGGGAGAGAAGGGGATAGGATAGATGTTTCTGTGGGGCAAGGCTGAGGGAGAGATGGGGGTAGGATAGGAGAGGCTTCTGTGGGGCAAGTCTTGTGAGGAGAAGGGGCTAGAAAGTCTGAGGGAGAGAAGGGGATAGGACAGGAGATGTTTCTGTGGGACAAGGCTGAGGAAAAGATGGGGTAGGATAGGAGAGGCTTCTGTGGGGCAAGTCTTGTGAGGAGAAGGGGCTAGAAAGTCTGAGGGAGAGAAGGGGATAGGACAGGAGACATTTCTGTGGGGCAAGGCTGAGGGAGAGAAGTGGGATAGGATAGGGGAGGATTCAAGCTGTAAGTGTCGATTTATCAAGCCCGATTACATAGTGAAGCACGGGGATCCAGCTAGTAAGTAAGTAAGTAAGTAAGTAAGTAAGTAAGTAAGTAAGTAAATAAGTAAGTAAGTAAATAAATGAATGAATGAATGAATGAATGAATAAATAAATAATAAATAAATAAATAAATAAATAAATAAATAAATAAATAAATAAAAAATGGAATGTTCAAATCTATTTGATTTGCAGATGAAAAACAAATCCGTATCAGAGTCGAACCCCCAAATCCCCTTGTTGGCCAGAATGTCAAGATGACACCCGGAGGCATGCCAGCCAAGAATGACCTCTGCTACTGGAAACAAAAAACCAAATCTGGAGTGCAGAAAGACATCCACGATTCTGGAGAAGAGCCTCCAAACAAAGAACAGAACCAGCAACAGAAGATCAAACAATACGGTTGTTCCTTGCACCTGAACCAGTTAACCGAGGCCGATTCTGGAAACTACTCTATTTATGTCGAAGTGTCTACAGACCAAAACTCTGGCAGAGAAGGGAAGGGAACCAGAGAACAAATCATGTGCTATCGAAGCCAGACACAGTTAATAGTCACAAGGAGTGGTATGTATTGTTTTTTTTTTTTTCTGGTCACTGAACTGAGATGAAAATTTGAGTCCTCCTCCTCCCCTCTTCTTCCTCCTCCTCCTTCCTCTTCCTCCTCCTCTTCCTCCTTCCCACTCCCTTCTAGCACTGATGAAGTTCCCTAGTTGGGTCATGGAACATCTGCAAGAAAGCAACCAAGTTCAGAGAGCATGAAAGACCCCACAGTCCTCCTCCTCCTCCCCTCTTCTTCTTCCTCCTCCTCCTTCCTCTTCCTCCTCCTCTTCCTCCTTCCTTCTAGCGCTGATGAAGTTCCCTAGTTGGGTCATGGAACATCTGCAAGAAAGCAACCAAGTTCAGAGAGCATGAAAGACCCCACTGTCCTCCTCCTCCTTCCCTCTTCTTCCTCCTCCTCCTTCCTCTTCCTCCTCCTCTTCCTCCTTCCCACTCCCTTCTAGCACTGATGATGTTCCCTAGTTGGGTCATGGAACATCTGCAAGAAAGCAACCAAGTTCAGAGAGCACCAAGGACCCCACAGTCCTCCTCCTCCTCCCCTCTTCTTCTTCCTCCTCCTCCTTCCTCTTCCTCCTCCTCTTCCTCCTTCCCACTCCCTTCTAGCACTGATGATGTTCCCTAGTTGGGTCATGGAACATCTGCAAGAGAGCAACCAAACTCAGAGAGTTCAGAGGGCTTTATATTTCAACCCAGAGCTATAAATATAAGTATCGGTGCTTTGCTTCTAGCTTGAAGTGGCCTGACAAACTCAAGTTTTATATCGTACAAATGCTGGCTTTTAAATCTATTCAGCAGTTCCATGTACCCTAAACTCCCAAGTAGTTCAAGAAAATCATCAGATGGAGCAGGGAGAACCACAAAGAAAGCAGGAAAAAGCACTGCAGGCCTTCTATCTAAATTTAAATACACTAAAAAAAAAAATGCTTCCTGATACTTATACTCACATCGGCAGAAAAATAACTGTCACTGAGTTCAATAGAGCATAAGGTGGCACGTCCGGAGTATTGCAGCCATGAAAAAATGCCTCTCCAAAGCTAATTAATCATAGTTAAATTTGCATCACTCTGCATGGGGCGGGGGGGGGGGGAAGGTAGCCTTGGTAGTACAGTGGTCTAAGGCACCCTGTTATTAAGCTGGTTATTAAGACCAGCTGCCTGCAATTACTGCAGGTTCGAATCTCTCCAAGGCTCAAGGTTGACTCAGCCTTCCATCCTTTCTAAGGTAGGTAAATTGAGGACCCAGTTTGTGGGGGCAATAAGCTGACTTTGTATAAATATACAAAAGGATGAAGGCTATTGCTTAGCGCATTGTAAGCCGCCCTGAGTCTCCGGAGAAGGGCGGCATATAAATCAATTTTTTTTTAAAAAAAAAAGGGACAATGTTTACAGAATAAACGACAGTTCTGAGCCGCAGGACACATTTCTGAGAGCTTGTTAGTGGGTGGAAACGTTCCCAGAATGGCTGCCGAGGGGGAAGGTGTCTCTATCACAAAATAGTTGTGACCCAACAGCTGGTAAATGGGGGGAGCATGTTCTCCACTCACCCCACTAATTTTGTTATTTTTCTGGACGTGTGGATTTACTTCCAGACAAAAAAATGAGGCCGCATCCACCCCTTGTATTTATTGTCTAAGAATGCCAGTGGGATCCTCTCCCAGTAACAGAATGACAGAACAACAGAGTGAAAGAGCCCTAGTCCAACCCCTTGCTCTAGCAGGAGACCTTCTAACATTTCCGACAAAACGGCGGCCCAATCCCGTTTTAATCGCCTTCTGACCAGCAAAGTCGACGGACAAGCTGGGCTCACTTAACGACCGGGTTACTAATTTAACAAATGCAAGGGTTCGCTTAACAACCGTGACGAGAAAGGTTTGTGAAATGCGACAAAAGCCACTTTACAAATGTTTCACTTAGCAACAGAAATTTTGGGCTCAGTTGCGGTCGTAAGACGAGGACGGCCTGGATTTTTGTCCCAAAGGTGTGTGTGTGTGTGTGTGTGTGTTTTTTTTTCAAGAGGCAACTGGACTTTCTGGTTTTTCTTTGAAGACGTTTCGCTTCTCATCCCGAGAAGCTTCTTCAGCTCCGAGCGGATGGTGGGGAATGGAAGGATTTATATTCCTTGTAGACAGTCAGCTGGTCATTTGCATCCTTATTAGAAAGTCGTTGAGGCCATTTGGAGGTTTATCTGGATGTCCTCAGGGTCACCTGAGTGGTGCAAATGGGTGCGGAGTCTTCTTGGACCCGTTGAAAAAGATTATGTTGTAGACTGGAGATAGATGAGATTGTATTCCCTCCCCCTCTGTTGAGAGGGGGGCAAGTGGCCTCAACGACCCTCTAAAAGGATGCAAATCAGTGGTCGGTTCCGCCCGGTTCCGCCCGGTTCCGTCAAGCCGGTAGCAGTGACAATATGACATCACCAAACCGGTTCTGCCCCCACCCCCCACCCCCGCGTTATTCTTACCTTTTATTTGGCCCCACCCCCAATCTATTGCTGCCTCCTGAGTCCCAGATGATGGCTAGAGGGAAAAAAAACTGTTTAAACTCTTGCCGCTGGGCTTCAAAGGACCGCCCTACAGCTGATCAGTGTTAAAAGAAAACAAATGAGTAGACTGGTGCCTGCAAAAATACATGAGTAGACCAGTGCCTGCAAAAATACATGAGGAGATCAGTGCCTGCAAATATAAATGGGTAGACTAGTGCCTGCAAAAATACATGAGGAGATCAGTGCCTGCAAAAATACATGAGTAGATCAGTGCCTGCAAAAATAAATGGGTAGATCAGTGCCTGAAAAAATACATGAGTAGATCAGTGCCTTAAAAAATACATGAATAGACCAGTGCCTGCAAAAATACATGAGTAGACCAGTGCCTTCAAAAATATATGAGTAGACCAGTGCCTGCAAAAATACATGAGTAGATCAGTGCCTGCAAAAATAAATGGGTAGACCAATGCCTGCAAAAATACATGAGTAGATCTGTAAGCAGTTAAAAGCCTAGTAGACCAGTACCTCTGCTAAATCCTAAATAATTGTCACATGACCATCAAGCCACGCGCACAAAATAAGCCACGCCCACAGAACCGGTAGTAAAAAAATTTAGAACCCACCCCTGATGCAAATGACCAGCTGGTCTGCAAGGAGTATAAATCCTTCCATTCCCCACCATCCACTCAGAGCTGAAGAAGCTTCTTGGGATGAGAAGCAAAACGTCTTCAAAGAAAAACCTGAAAGTCCAGTTGCCTCTTGAAAAAAAAAAAAGCTCCATTGGGACAACGGCGACCTGGATGACTGAGAAGCTCCATTGACATTTACCTGAATCCTTGTTCCATGGCAGATGTAGACAAGATGCAGACAGGCCTGCAAAACCTACCTAACACGGATTTGTCGTTTCAGGATCAGCTTCTCTGAAATATAGTGCAGGAATCATTGCTGGGGCTTTGCTTGGATCTCTCACCTGGACCAGCAGTCTCTCCCTCCTGCCATTGTTCTTCGGTAAGTAGATCCACTGCCTGGGGTGGGTTGGGGGATGTGGTGAGATAAGATGAGATGAGATGAGATGCGGGGCAGGAACCCGGGGATCCAGAGAGAAGTGAGCGAAGGATTTGTTGGAAGAAATGTCCATCTGGGTTCAGTTCCAAATGGGGAGAAAGATCCTGGAAACATGGAAGCTGCTTGGAAGGATGAATGGTTTAATGGTGAAGCACTATGCTTGTAGTCTTTCCTTCCTTCCTTCCTTCCTTCCTTCCTTCCTTCCTTCCTTCCTTCCTTCCTTCCTTCCTCTTTCTCCCTCCCATTCTTTCTCTCTCTCGTCCCTCCCTCCCTCCCTTCCTTCTTACCTTCATCCCTTCCTTCCTTGATCCTTCCTTCCTCTTTCTCCCTCCCTCCCTCCCTCCTTTCTTTCCCTCTCTCTCCTCCCTTCCTTCATCCCTCTCTCCCTTCCTTCCTTCCTCTTTCTCCCTCCCATTCTTTCTCTCTCTCATCACCCCCTCCCTCCCTTCCTTCTTACCTTCATCCCTTCCTTCCTTGATCCTTCCTTCCTCTTTCTCCCTCCCTCCCTCCCTCCTTTCTTTCCCTCTCTCCTCCCTTCCTTCATCCCTCCCTTCCTTCCTTCCTTCCTTCCCTGATCCTTCCTTCCTTCTTTATTTTCTTTCTTCTCTTTTTGCTTTCCCTGCTTCCCTCTTCTTTTTTTTCTTTCCTCTCCTCCCTCCCTCCTTTGTTTCTTTTGCAAGTTAACATGGGGAAAACCAGAGTTCCCAAATAATGCTTCCCAGGAAACAGCAAGAGGATAAATGTGAGTCTGTTCGTTGTTCTTTTCCTTTCATTTTAGAACAATAGTCATCCTCAGCTTTTTCTGAGGCTAAAATGACCTTGAAACAAAGGGGTTAGGATAGGGACACCTGAAATGGGAATTGCAATTTCTTCTCTTTTTTTTTCCCCATAGGCGTGCTGTCGCCATTCTTTCCTGAATGCTGAATTTGGAAGCCGTTCCTTCCTTTGTGAGAGGTAGGTGTGTGTGGGGGGGACCTTGGAAGGGTTAGAATTCAACTCAATTCAGCTCAGTTTTGCCCAAATGTTTGAAGAGTGACCTGCAAACCAAGAGAGAGGTAAAAAAAAATCAACTTGATATCCTTCAGAAGTTAACATTCTAAGTATTCCAGGATCTTCTTCAAGGGTGGAGTAGAGCTTAAGATAGCAATAGCCAGTGCTGGGATTCAAGTAATTTAACAACCGGTTCTCTGGCCTAATTATTTCTTCCAACAACCAGTTTGCCAAACTGCTCAGAAAATTAACAACCAGTTCTCCCGAAGTGGTGCGAACCGGCTGAATCCCATCACTGGCAATAGCCCTTAGACTTATATACCGCTTCACAGTACTTTACAGCCCTCTCTAAGCGGTTTACAGAGACAGCCTATTGCCTCCAACAATTTGGCTCTTCATTTGACCGACCTCGGAAGGATGGAAGGCTGAGTCAACCTTGAGACGGTCAGGATTGAACTGCTGGCAGTGGGCACAGTTAGCCTGCAATGCTGCATTCTAACCATTGTACACCATGGGAGAGAGGGAAGGAGGGAGGGAGGAAGGGAGGGAGGGAGGGAGGGAGGGAGGGAGGAAGGAAGGAAGGAAGGAAGGAAGGAAGGAAGGAAGGAAGGAAGGAAGGAAGGAAGGATGATAGCAATAGTCCTTAGACTTATATACAGCTTCACAGTCCTTTACAGCCCTCTCTAAGCGGTTTACAGAGTCAGCCTCTTGCCCCCCGCAACAATCTGGGTCCTCATTTTACCGACCTCGACTGAGTCAACCTTGAGCCTGGTGAGATTCGAACTGCCAAATTGCAGTCAGACAGATGCAGGTTCTTCCCACAGCTTTGGAAGTTCATTAGATGGTTCTGGATCGGTCGCTTTTTGAGATAATAGGATATAGTTTTGGATCTCCAGCTGAGCTAAGCCATCGACTTCCCTTTCTTGAAAGAGATCATTCTTTTAAAGTTATCGTTATATTTCTTCACGTTCTTATTAATTACAACAGTCATTTTAGTTGCAAAAACTTTTATCAATAATAAAATAGCATTGCTATTTTTTTGGTTTGGCTCAAGGACCGAGATCGCTGTCCAATTGGTCCTGAATAATATTGTCTAATTAATATTTCGCTTTCTCCCCGCTAAATCTTTCTACAGGTATTTGCAGAGAAGAGACACACAAGTTATCCTGCAGCTGCGTGTGTAAAGCTGAACAGCTCTGCGCTTGGATATTAAGCTTGATCTGATGCTGATTCCTTTTGAAGCTCAACTTCGCCCCAAACTGTATATTAGCTTACTTTGTTTCTGTTTATATGAAGAAAACCTTAAGTCATTCTCAACTTTAAAAGTTGAGAACGTTTGCAACCTACAAAACAGCGGATAAATAAATAAATCTAGGAGTCAAAAAATGATGGCAGATAATCAAAATATCATAAAATGTTGTATTAAGTACCTTTTTAGGAAGTCGATGCGATGTTATCCAATTTGGAACTCAACAGAAAAAAAATCTATGGATGCCCTTTATACATTCTAACATTGCTCAAAATAAAATGTGTTTTTTTCACTTGAATGAAACGACTGTCTAACGAAGAATTATTGGGTTTTTTAATGAACATTTCTGTATCGGATGGCATATGATTTATGGGGCAAGGCACCTGACCTTGAGAGATTATTAAACTACAATCCCAGCAGCCTTTGCAACTCTAATTTACGACTGCTAGAAATTCAACTCCCAACACCTCCCTGTTTTAACCCTTCTATCGGTGGTCCTCCACTTACAACAGTTCATTTAGTGACCGATTGAAGTTATACAACAGCCCTGAAAAAAGTGGCTTTTCACACTTAACGACCATTGCAGCCATCCCTGTGGTCACATGATCAAAACTCATATTTATGACGGCTACAGTATTCCAGGATCATGTTTTGCGACCTTCTGACAAGCAAACTCAATGGGGAAGCCAGACTCACTTAGTGAGTCTTACTTAGCAACAGGAATTTGGGTCGTAAGTCAAGGACTACCTGTATCCGTGATGGCGAACCTATGGCACACGTGCCAGAGGTGGCACGCAGCGCCCTCTCTGATGGCACGCGAGCCGTTGCTCCAGTTCAGCTCTGCACACGCCTCCCGCCAACCAGCTGGTCTTTGGGTCTCTGCCATACATGCACGGGGGGCAGGGGTGGGTTCTACTCACCTCTACTACCGGTTTGCAATGGAGCCGTGTGCACAGAAGCATTCTGATGATGTCGGGGTCGGTGGGCAGAGCCTCCCGCCAGTTTTACTACCGGTTTTATAGAACCGGTGCGAACCGGGGACAACCCATCACTGACGGCGGGGCAAGAGACGTGCGGGGAGTGCACGCATGCATGGGGGGCACATGCGGGGGGTGCAAGTGCATGCATGGGGGAGTGGGAGCCTTGGTAGTACAGTGGTCTAAAGCACCCTGTTATTAAGACCAGCTGCCTGCAATTACTGCAGGTTCGAATCTCGCCAGGCTCAAGGTTGACTCAGCCTTCCATCCTTTCTAAGGTAGGTAAATTGAGGACCCAGTTTGTGGGGGCAATAAGCTGACTTTGTATAAATATACAAAAGGATGAAGGCTATTGCTTAGCGCATTGTAAGCTGCCCTGAGTCTCCGGAGAAGGGCGGCATATAAATCAATTTTTTTTTTTAAAAGTGGGGTGCATGCGTGGGGGGCACGCACGCATTGCATTTGGGGGGTACTTTGGGCACTCGGTCCAGAAAAAGTTAGCCATCACTGACCTATACTATCTTTTTGCAACATTACTGGCCCTACCCGGACAACGAGAGAAAGAGTAGTACGAACAGTAAGAACGAGACATATTTTTTTTTCCCTTTCAAGTCAGCAATGAGTTGACGTTTGAGCTGCAACCTAACAGTTTTAGGGACTTTCTCGATCATTCCTTAATCTGAGCTTTAGCACATTACAAGCATTGGCTCACAAAACCACCAATTCAGGTCATTAAAAAAAAAACATGCCATGCCTTGTGGTTACAAGAACATTTTGCAACGAGTTTGTGTGTGTGTGTGTGTGTACAAATATCGCAATCAGCAACACAAGGAAGGAATAGTCGAATTTTGAGGCTGCAAAGCCAACAGCCCCCAGAGCCGGAGAGAAAAATGTGCTTGCGCAAATACCTAGGAAGACTTTTGTGATTTTGGGATTGCGAGCTGAATGGTGAGTGAAATTTCTGCTGTTTTCAGGAGGGTCAACACCACCCTTTCCTGGGATTCGTGCCCAAGCTGAGAATTCAATAAAATATTCCAGTTGATCAGTTGAGGTAAACGAAAATATATTTATCCAATCCAAGTTTGTCGAGTCAGATTGGGTGGGGACCCTGCTTTTCTTATCTGTAAACACAATTTATATGTGTGCATATATAAAATTTATATTTGCTGATAAAGAAATAAAAGGAGACTGGTATAGATCTACCGTATTTTTCAGAGTGTAAGTATAAGATATAAATAAGCTTTAATAGAGATAGATAAAAAATGTTACAACTAGAACATTATATTCATGGAAAATTTTTGAAATGGACTTGGCGAGAACGAAGATAGAAGAGATAATAGAAAAGAAGAAGTTTTTGGAGATAACACCGAGATGTCACATGGAAGAAATGAATGATGTACTAAATGTTTGTTTGTCTTAAAAAAAAAAAAAAACTTTTTTTACAAAAAAAAAAACCCAAAACAAAAAAGGTAACATTCAGGATATGGCTGACTTCAGCAGGGGTGCTATTCAGCAGGTTCTGACAGGTTCTGGAGAACCGGTAGCGGAAATTTTAAGTAGTTCGGAGAACCGGCAAATACCACCTCTGGCTGGCTCCAGAGTGGGATGGGAATGGAGATTTTGCAATATCCTTCCCCCTGGAGTGGGGAGGGAATAGGGATTTTGCAATATCCTTCCCCCGGGAGTGGGGAGGGAATGGGGATTTTGCAATATCCTTCCCCTGCCATGCCCACCAGGCCACCCCCACCAAGCCACGCCACGCCCACAGAACTGGTAGTAAAAAAAAATTGAATTCCACCACTGGACTTCAGAGGGCTGATTGCAGTGATATTGTCAAGTTTCCGAAAGATGCCCTAATTAATTCATGAGCCATGATCCAAACTTCAAAGGAAATATAGTCATTTATTAGGAGCAACATTCCGGCAATACTCGGATGCAGTTAGGACTGATCCCACGTAGATTTACGTTCCCCTATGACCCTGTCTCTCCCTTCCTCTCTGGCCATGTCATAAATCACATTCTCCAATTACCCACTTTGGCTGGCTGTGAAACCTAACACCCTCCTTCTGATTGCGGTCAGAAAGAATGTATGGAATGCACTTCAGTTCTCCCTCCCTCCTGCTCATGGCAACTGGAAAGCTTTGCAAGTTGACAGATATCATGATAGCAGCACAATATTTGAGGGGGCAGTCATAGAGAAGAGGGGATCAACCTATTCCCCAAAGCCCCTGAAGGCAGGACAAGAAGCAACGGATGGAAACGAATCAAGAAAGAGAAACAACCTAGAATCAAGGAGAAATTTCCTGTCAGTGAGGACAATTAAACCATGGAACAACTTCCCTCCAGAAGTTGTGGGGGCTCCAACATTGGAGGTTTTTAAGAAGACATTGGGCAAACATTTGTCTGAAATGGTGCAGAGCTTCCCGCTTGAGTAACAGGTTGGAATAGAAGACCTCCAAGGTCCCTTCCAACTCGTTATTCGGCTGCCAAGGTTTCTGCTTTGTGCTGGTGCTCAGCTGCGCCTTTAAGAACAAACGACCTAATTTCCCTGATGCAGAGAAAATCGTTTCCTCCCTTTTTCCAGGCTGAGGAAAGAGAAGAAAAAAAAGCCCGCTGCACCTACATAATTTCTGCCTGTTGCCAACCTGCTCTTAAAGGCACGCATGCATTCCAAGCGTATGAGAACCAGCAAGGCGCAGCCTGCATTTTAATGATGCATCTCCCACACTGGATGAGTTCCAGTTTTGGGGACAAGCCCAGGGAGAGGACAGGTTGCTTTCCGGGAAGTTTTCGAACTGCAAGCACCGATCATTAGCCAGCCCACTAAAAAATGCAGAAGTTAAACTCTCTGGAGCATGCAAACCGAATGTGGGGAAAAGTTCAGTCGCGATCAAGATTAAGAAGTCAGAATACGGCAGTTCGATCTCAAGGGAGAAACGGTCGACAGAATAACAGAGTCGGAAGGGACCTTGGAGGTCTTCTAGTCCAACACCCTGCTTAGGCAGGAAACCCAATACCGTTTTAGACAAATGGTTGTCCAATCTCTTCTTAAAAAGATGTTGGAGCAGCCACAACTTCTGGAGGGAAACCGTTCGACTGATTAATTGTTCTCATTGTCAGGAAATTTCTTCTTAGTTCTCGGTTGCTGTCTCCTTGATTAGTTTCCATCCGTTGCTTCTTGTCCTGCCTTCAGCTGCTTTGGAAAATAGGATAACCCCCTCTTCTCTGTGGCAGCACCTCAAATACTGAAAGAGCCTTGGTACTACAGTGGTTTAAAGCACCCTGTTATTAACACAGCTGCCTGCAATTTACTGCTGGTTCGAATCTCTCCAAGGCTCAAGGTTGACTCAGCCTTCCATCCTTTCTAAGGTAGGTAAAATGAGGACCCAGTTTGTGGGGGCAATAAGCTGACTTTGTATAAATATACAAAAGGATGAAGGCTATTGCTTAACGCACTGTAAGCCGCCCTGAGTCTCCGGAGAAGGGCGGCATATAAATCAAATTAAAAAAAAAAATAAAAATAAAAAAAATACTGGGACACTGGTGTCATGTTCCCCGCTAGTCTTCCTTTCTCAGGTTCAGTCATTCAATCAGCCAGCCATGTCCTCTTCGAAAGAACACACTTCAGTTCTCCTTCCCTCCCTCCCTCCCTCTCTCTTTCTCTTTTCTTTTTTCCCACATCAATAATTCCACCTAACTGACTCACTGCAGTTGTTAAATTAGTAACACGGCTGTTAAGGGAATCTGACTGCCCCACCCAATCGGCCATGCCCACCTGGCCCCCCGAGGTCAACCACAGCCCTGATGCAGCCCTCAATGAAACTGAGTTTGACATTTCAGGATTCGACCTTAAACAAGGATTTCTCAAGGTCGCCAACTTTAAGGCATGTCGAAGTCCACACCTCTTCAAGCTGCCAAGGGAATTCTGGGAGTTGAAGGGCAACTCCCATTTTGCCCATTTTAAAGGGCAAAAGTTGAGAAACACTCCTGGCTGGGGAATTCCGGGAGTTGAGGTCCATCTATCTTAAAGGGACATATTGAGAAACAATCCTGGCCAGAGAATTCTGGGAGTTGAAGTCCATCCATCTTAAAGGGCAAAGGTTGAGAAAGAGTCCTGGTTGGGGAATTCCGGGAGTTGAAGTCCATCTATATTAAAGGGTCAAGGTTGAGAAACAATCCTGGCTGGAAAATTCTGGGAGTTTGACACCGCTGGTGTAGAGAAACAAGGAGAACATCAGATGGGCGATGGCTACAGACGTATGATGGGATTAAACACGCTTCCTCTTGGAGATAGCCAACGTTGATGAAATCCTCAAAGGTCTTAAGAGGTCCTCATTACTTTCTGGCTGTCTCGGAGCAGCCCATCTTCTAGGCTGACCATCTGGTCTCATAGCTGAGGTCAGCTGGACATCTGTGCAAGATCCGCACACACAGAGAGAGACACATCGGGGGCCCTCAGAATTTTTAAACAAATCGCACGATCACAGAATAACAGAGTTGGAAGGGACCTTGGAGGTCTTCTAGTCCAACCCCCGAGCAAGTCTACATAGAATGACAGCCCCAGCTGTCCGTTTCTTCTTCCATCCCTCTAGATCTTCTAAATCGTAGGCCACATTTTGGGTGAATGATGATGGCCAACTGACTGCCCAATTCTGTTTGACTCCATTCCATCAAGAGGCAATCTTGGGTTCAATAAAATCTGGATTTAACGATAGGTTAAAGTTATTTTCTGTATTCGCAGCCTGGCAGAGAAAAGACTCTTCGATCCCATAAAGATAGAAATATTTGAATTACAGTATTTTGTTTTTGTCCTAACATTTTTGGATGGGTCATTATCCAAGATGACCCAAGAATCAGGAATCTCTCAGCAACAGTATCATCTCTTGATTTCAGAGTAAACGGACTCGGCTCTGTAGAGTAAATCCTAAAAGAAAAAGGAGAGAAAGAAAAATACATCAATAAATAAAGTTGCACACCTTTGGCATTGACAAAATCACCATCAGTCAATTGCAAAAGGCAGCTTTATTTTGATCAGCTTACATCCCGGGATGACAACTTTTAACACCCTCAAACAACAACAGCTGCCTATTTTCAGATCTTTGGGAAGGACTCGATAGGTGGATAAAAATGTCAAATCCAGTCTAAACATTTGGCTGACTTTCCAACCATCAATAATTTATAGGGATCTGTTGGAAAATTGGTTGAAAGATTTCTTACCACACCTCAACCTGTGGCTCCTTTTCATCTCAGGTCCAGTTTTGTGATTATTATAAATTAAGCCACATGAAAGGTCTGCTTAGGATAATCACCTGAGTTGAAACGTACCGTATAGTTTGAGTCCAACTTGGGGCAAGTCCCTGGAACAGGCTGCAAAGAGAGACAAATATATAACCATGAGGGGGGAAATTCCTTAAAGCTGGAAAACGAAGATTCTTTTTTTAAAAAACAAATAAATTCTTCTCTTCCCTTTCCTTTTGACTTTGCATTTTTAAGAGAAAAAGAGCCATTAAACCAAGCAGGGGGAAAAAAAATCAAGATGGCAGCCACATGGTGCAATCGAAGCTCCACCCATTTTATGTAAATTGCCTGTGCAAATTTTAAAATGGGCGGGGCTTTGATGTCCCTGTTTGACTTTACATGGAGACATTTTGTGAAGGCTCTTTTTTGGCAGTTAACAAGGAAGGGAGGGAGGGAGGGAGGGAGGGAAGAAGGGAGGGAGGAAGAAAAAAAGGGAAGGAAGGAAGGAAGGAAGGAAGGAAGGAAGGAAGGAAGGAAGGAAGGAAGGAAGGAAGGAAGGAAAAAAGGGAAGGAGGGAGGGAGGGAGGGAGGGAGGAAGGAAGGAAGGAAGGAAGGAAGGAAGGAAGGAAGGAAGGAAGGAAGGAAGGAATGAAAAAAGGGAAGGAGGGTGGGAGGGGAGGGAGGGAGGGGAGGAAGGAAGGAAGGAAGGAAGGAAGGAAGGAAGGAAGGAAGGAAGGAAGGAAGGAAGGAAGGAAGGAAGGAAGGGAATCCTACTCCCACAAAGAAAGAATGGGAAAACAGGAGTAAATCCTAAACCCAAACATGCCTAGAGAACAGTGTTTCTCAACCTTGGAAGACTTGTGGACTTCAACTCCCAGAATTCATGCTGGCTGGAGAATTCTGGGACTTGAAGTCCACAAGTCTTAAAGTTGCCCAGTTTGGAGACCTCTGCTGTAGTGAAAGTGAAAGTGAAACTCAAAACCAGAAGTTGCTCTTTGCATCGGAGTCATCTGTTCTTCCTGTGGGAAAAAGAGGACATCGTCTGTGGCAGGGGCCTCCAACCTTGCCAACCTTAAGACTTGTGGACTTCAACTCCCAGAATTCCTCAGCCAGCAAAGCTGAGGAATTCCGGTCTGTGGAACCTTCTTCTGTGGACCTTCTGAGGTCACCAGCTTGAGAATCTGGGCCACGTTGATTCGGCCCATCTCCTGATCCATCAACCTCCTTCACTGTTCAACCTCAGAAGAAACAGAGGAGAAGACAGGTGGAAACTCACCGGAAGAGGGCCAGAGATCGGGGGCAGATCCTTTGGTGATTCCACTGGAGAATCCACCACCTCATAAATGGGTTCCTTGTCATCTGGAAAACAGAAGAAAAAGGTGTCATGTCATTACTAACATACATGGAGAGTTGTAACGGTATGTGGGAATGACCTTAAGAAAGGAAGACCACAGGATGGCTACAAAGTCCATTAGTATTATTTTTACGGTATGGGTAGTCCTCGATTTACAACCGTTTAGTGACTGCTCAGCGGCACTGAAAAAAGTGACTTATTGTCACTTGTTCACACTTACGACCATTATAGCTTCCCCGTGGTCACGTGATCAAAATCCAGATGCTTGGGAACTGACTCACATTTTTGACTGTCGCAGTGTCCTCGGCGTCACATGATCTCCTTTTGCGATTACTAATTTAACCGTCGCAGTGATTCGCTTAGCAACCGTGGCCAAAAAGGTTGTAAAACGGGGCAAAATTCACTTAACAGCTCTCTCGCTTAGCAACAAATATTTGGGGCTCAATGGTGGTCGTACGTCGAGGAGTTAGTTTTATCGTTTGTAAGATGACCAGAGTGGTCTCTGATTTATTTATTTATTTATTTATTTATTTCATTAAATTTCTATACCGCCCTTCTCCCAAAGGACTCAGGGCGGTGAACAGCCAGAGGATAAAACACAGAGATACAAAATTTAAAATAGATTAAAACAAATTAAATAATTTAGGCTGAATTTTAAAATACCCCATCATTGAACAAATTAAAATTTGTGTTTAAAATTTAAATTTTTAAAAAAGGAGAAGATTTAGGCCAGGCCAGCTTGATGAAATAAAAACGTTGGGATGGGTGGCACATAAATTTGATGAATGAATGAATGAATGAATGAATGAATGAATGAATGAATGAATGATTGACAACTGCCCCAAATGCGATCACATGACTGCAGGGAGCAGGCAGTCATCGGAATTTTGAATCTGGGTTGTAAGTACCTTTCAGGAGAAGGGGCATCCATCATAACGTAGCGAATGCTTACCATGTATAGATGGCGGCGACATTCTTGCTCCTAGCTCCAATTTTCCTTGGATTTGGGGGGAGGGGCACTCCTCCTTCCTGGAACCGAACCTGAAAGGCATAATTCTCCCTCTAACCTGAATCCTGGCAACGCTTGCCCAACCACCCTGTAATTTCGAATTTCAACATTTGGAGACCTGATTAGAATCACGACCGAAACCGTTGGGGAAGGGGAGGGGCAGGAGGAAGGGAGAGGGGGAAGTGGGGAAACTCCTACTCTGTGCCGGGTTCCGATTTCCATAATACAAACCGATAAATTATAATGACACCGAGTGCCCCGCACAGCAAAACGCCAACCAGCAAACTGGCCACGACCAAGCCCAACTCCAAAGGCTCTTTGGGAACTTCCTTAATGGGTGAGGTTCCTGTTGCTGCTGTTGTCACCGTTGTTGTTGTTGTTGTTGCCATTGTCGCCGATGTCGCCGTGGCCAGAGGTGGTGCTAGAAGGGAAATAAGGATGGAAGGGTCAGGGGTCAACCATTCCTGACCCTATAATAGCCGGCGAGGCTTTGAAGTTGTTTTAGATGGGACTCTTAGCTCACTCAACTTTTAATGGCTGTAACACAGCTAAAATTTCCTGGACGTTCACCACCTTACAGTTAGGTGAGAATTTTGGTTGCCTCTGAGATGAGTTTTATTCAACCACAGCGATGTTAAGATGGGTGGAGTTCGATTCCCAGAATTCCCTAGTCAGTGCACTTTAAGATGAGTGAACTTCAACTCCCAGAATGCCCCATCTAGGGTATTTTAAGATGGGTGGACTTCAGTTCCCAGAATTCCCCAGACAAATAGGTGGACTTCAACTCCTAGAGTTCAACGGTCATAATCTGTATGAAAAATGGTCATGTCATTTGTAACTCTGTTGTAACTCCGAATGGCCACTAAACAAACCTTTATACAAGTCAAGGACCCATACTTACTAGCCAACCGGAGATCAATGGAGGCGTTGAGGATTTCTTTGGGCCGGAGTAGAATCACAACGTTGTACTGGCCGACGTCACTGGCCTTGAGCCCAGTGATCTGCATAGATCCATTGTGGAAACCAAATTCTCTGTTGGTATATTGAACCCAATTGTGCTGAGGATGATAATTTCCGGGGAAAAAACTGAAGATCCGTGAAGATCCCTGAGAGTCCATTCCTCGGAACCAGTCGACTTCACGGATGTCGCCCTGCACTCTTTCCACGGAGAAAGTGACATTCTGGCCTTCGGCAGGGGTCTCCGGGATGGACACTATATTGATCCTGCTTGCTTGGACCAGAATAATCCATAGGGCCAGGAAAGAGACTGTCGGGAGAAAAGAGAGGAAGAATTGTATAGGGCAGGGGTGTCAAACTCAAGGCTCATGGGGCAGATCCGGTCTGCAGGGTGCTTAGATCTGGTCCACGGAGCCATCCTGGAAACAGCAAAGGACTGGCCCTGGTGCCTCTGTCAGCGAAAATGGGAGGGTTTTGGGCTGCGACGGCCTCCTGCAGCACTCTTACTGAAAATGGAGCCCAAGCTCCATTTTCTCTGGCAGAGGGCTGGCAAAATAAACTAAAAAAACAAAACAAAAGGAGAAATGTTTCACCTTTTGCATTTGAGCATGCAAGAAGGGACAGGAAAGGAGAAAGGGAAAGAGGAAAGACAAAAGAAAAGATGGGAAGATGGGAGGAGAACAAGGAAGGAAAAATGAGGAAAGAGGAGAAGGAAGGAGAAAGGAGAATGAAGAGGGAAGGAAAAAGAAGGAAGGAAGGAAGGAAGGAAGGAAGGAAGGAAGGAAGGAAGGAAGGAAGGAAGGAAGGAGAAAGGAGAATGAAGAGGGAAGGAAAAAGAAGGAAGGAAGGAGAAAGGAGAATGAAGAGGGAAGGAAAAAGAAGGAAGGAAGGAAGAAAGGAAGGAAGGAAGGAAGGAAGGAAGGAAGGAAGGAAGGAAGTTATAATGAGAGGGAGGGAGGGTCTGAGGGAAGTCCTGCCTTAGCACAGGTGCCCCCATCACGAGTGAAGTCGAGCTGCCCACGCCCCCTTTGACCACACCCACCATGATCCCCCCCGAGGTCAAACACAACCCTGATGCAGCTCTCAATGAAAGTGAGTTTGAACCCCGGTATAGGGTCTCCTGCAGAGGGCTGGACTAGAAGACCGCCAAGGTCCCTTCCACGCTCTGTTATTCTGTATTCTGCTTACTATCTCTTTTACAAGAGTGCAGCTGGGTGCCTACAAAGGAATTTGTCCCTGTCTTGAAATAAATAAAAGGCTTTCACTCATTAACAGGAGGGTTTGCAGCTTCTGAATTTGATTCGACTAACTTTCCAAGTTGTTGGAAATCTCCAAGAGGTCATCAGCGGGTTTCATCCCATATCATGACCACGCAGGTTTTCCACCAAGATTTCTCATCAACGACAAAGATGATTAGGGGACCAGAAGCTAAAACGGATAAAACTATAATCATAAAACTATATATCAATGGAAAGATAATTTAATCAACACTGTAATGCCATAACTTTTACGAAGGATTTGCTATTAGAATAGCAGTTACAGTATAAAGAAGAGAAGTGAAACACGTCGAAAAAACGAGATATACAAAAATGATCACCATAGGAAAAAAACGAGATATACAAAAATTGTCACCATGTCAGTTAATCCTTCGTTGGGTAACCTTTAGCATGAATGACGGCCTTACAACGTCTTCCCATGGAGTGAACCAAGTCTTTGAGTTCTGCAGCTGTTATCATGTGAAACCAAGATTGAAGGACGGCTTCTATTAACTGGGTTTTATTGCTGGGTCACTTCTGACTAACCAGTTTCTTTAGTCGGCTCCATAGATTTTCAATTGGGTTAAGAAGGTCTGTGTTATTCACAGGCCATTCCAGCAGTGGAATAGGATTATCTTGAAACTCCCCCCAAAAAAGTGGTGTTATTAGCCATCAAATCTCAAAAATACACTTTTCCCAAAAGGTTTCCACAATTTGGGCCACTACTCACTCACTCACTCACTCACTCTTTCTATCTATATCTATCTATCTATCTATCTATCTATCTATCTATCTATCTATCTATCTATCTATCCATCCATCTATCTATCTATCTTCCCCAACCTCCTAGTTCCCTCCTAGTTCTCTTGAGAAGTCTGCAATACTGGAAAGGGGGAAAGAAAGAGAAGAAGAGGATGACTAGCAGCAAATGGATGGATTCGATTACATCTGATATGGATACACTACTGGAAGATCTGAAGACCAGGATGGGAACAGATCATCCTGGAGAAAAGTCATTGAAAAGTTTGAGAACACAAACTTTGGACAGGAATATTCCCAAAGGACCAAGGAAAAATAATTTGAGAAGGAGAAAGGTGGACATCAGCTGGACCCTCAACAGCTGATGTCTAGGTAGGACTGTCCTTCTTTGTTCTAATCCAGGAGTCTCCAAACATGGCAACATTAAGACTTATGGACTTCAACTTCCAGAATTCCCATGGCTGGTAAATTCTGGGAGTTGAAGTCCACCAGTCTCAAAGTTGCCAAGTTTGGAGACCCCTGTTCTAAACTTACAACCACTCTCTTTGCCCCAGAATAGAATTCGAGATCTCTTCACTGGAGTTTCCTTCTGAACGACCTAATGCTCACAAGCAGCCTTTCAAGATCCCGTAGAAACTTCCCGTTCCGTTCCAGCCCTACCCACTCAACTCTACTCCCCTCCTGCTATGGAAAACAGCTCTGTTTTCTCACCTTCAGCAAAGGAACAGAGTCTCCAAGGAGTCCCCATCTTGGGACCTTCATGGTTTGTTGTCCAACTTCATCATTATCCGTCCTCCTTCCTTTCCTTCTTGTTTTGCACCTACAGATTCCTGAGTTTCACCAACCGAACCAGCTGAATTGCAGGAGGACAACAACAGGCGGGGCAGCTGCATTCACTTGTGTGTAAGAAGAAGTCTACAGCTCCAGATACGTTCCCTGCCCTTGCACAACATGCTTAGCTGAGTGAACTTCCTCAAGGCTTTGGATCAGAAACCAGCTAAGGAGGCCGGGTTTATACAGCCAAAACACGCTGAGCCTCAGGGGGGAAAAATCTAATCTACCAAGCATAGCCTCATTTGATTTGATTTTGCAAATCAATATTTAACAGAGTTGGAAGGGACCTTGGAGGTCTTCTAATCCAATCCCCTGCTCAGGCAGGAAACCCTGTATTATTTCATACAAATTGTTGTCCAATCTTTTCTTTAAAACTTCCAGTGTTGGAGCATTCACAACCTCTGGAGGCAAATTGTTCCACTGATTAATTGTTCCAACAGTCAGGAAATTTCTCCCTAGTTCTAAGTTGCTTCTCTCCTTGATTAGTTTCCACCCATTGCTTCTTGTCCTGTCTTCAGGTGCTTTGGAGAATAGCTTGCCTCCCTCTTCTTTGGGGAAGCCCCTCAGATATTGGAAGACTGCTATCTTATCACTCCTGGTCCTTCTTTTCATTAAACTAGATATAAAATAAAATAATGAATGAATGAATAAATAAAATAAAATAAAAAGTAAAATAAAATAAACTAAGTAAAATAAAATAAATAAAAATAAGTACAATAAACTAAACTAAGTACAATAAACTAAACTAAGTACAATAAAATAAATAAAAATAAGTACAATAAAATAAATAAAACTAAGTACAATAAAATAAACTAAGTACAATAAAATAGAATAAGTACAATAAAATAAACTAAATAAGTAAAATAAATAAAATAAGTAAAATAAAGTAAACTAAGTAGAATAAAATCAAATAAGTAAAATAAATAAAAATAAGTACAATAAAATAAAATAAGTACAATAAAATATGCCGTCCTATTTAGCCATGTGTTTGAGGCTGGGCGAACCAGTGGTAAAAATAAGTGAAACCCACCGCTGTTACCGTATCCTTATTTCTATCTCTATCTCTACCTTATCTCTATCTTTATCTCTATCTCTATCTAATGCACACTCTCACACATAAATAATATTCATATATATATATGTCCGTTGTCCAGAAGAGGGAAGTGCTAGGGACAGCTGAGATACCTTCAATTTCCCAGGTAGAGGACCCAAGAATGAGAAAGACACGGACCAACCCCAGGGCTGAGAAATGAATATTTTTAATATGCGAATTATCACCGCTTTGCCAAACAAAGTCAATGGGAGAAACCGGATTTGCTCAACAACCCTCCCGACGCCTTTCACAACTGCAGAGATTTGCTTATCAATCGTGCCAAGAAAGGTTATAAAATTGGCCGTGACTCACTTAACAACCAGCTGGTTTAGCAACGAAAACTCTGGCCCCAATTTCCGTTGTAAGTCGAGGACTCTCTGTGGTCCTTGAACCCGGAGGCTGTACAACCTCTGCTCTCCTTTCCACGGTGAGGCATTCTCTCCACTGAAATGTGAGAATCTCATCTTTTTTTAACCCAAATCTCAAACATGACTTGTGACCCTTTTACGGCGTCTTTACCGTTTGACCCAGCTTGGAAATTTCCTAGCCTGAACAGAATGTCCCTTATCCTTTCATCTTCTTCAGAAGTAACGCTACAGGCGGTCAAGATAGGTGCCCCATCCTTTCTAACCCACCCACCCAAAACTATAGAATGAAAATAAATCAGTTTCAGACGGGATATTATCATTCGCAAGAGAGTGTAGAGCAAGGGTGTCAAATTCAAAAACCGAGGGCCAAATCCGGCCCAAGATGTGGTCAGATCCAGCCTGCGGTGCCATCCTAGAAAACGTAAGGGGCTTGCCCATGTCACTTCAGCCTGGCCTACCCAATGCGTAGAAGAAACATCGGGCCAGCAGTTTGGGGAGTGGTGTCAAGCTGCCCACGCCCACCCAGCTGGCCATGCCCATCCAGTCGGCCATGCCCAGTGAATGGCATCAAGCTGGCCATGCCCACCCAGCTGCCCACGCCCATCCAGTCGGCCATGCCCACTTGGCCCCCCAAGGTCAACCACAGCCCTGATGCGGCCCTCAATGAAACTGAGTTTGACACCCCTGGATTAGACCTTAAACAAGGATTTCTCAAGCTCGCCAACTTTAAGGCATGTCGAAGTCCACATCTCTTCAAGCTGCCAAGGGAATTCTGGGAGTTGAAATCTACCCATCTTAAAGGGCAAAGGTTGAGAAATAGTCCTGGCTGGGGAATTCTGGGAGTTGAAGTCCATCTATCTTAAAGGGTCAAGGTTGAGAAACAATTCTGGCCAGAGAATTCTGGGAGTTGAAGTCCACCCATCTTAAAGGACAAAGGTTGAGAAACAGTCCTGGCTGGGGAATTCCGGGAGTTGAAGTCCATCTATATTAAAGGGTCAAGGTTGAGAAACAATCCTGGCTGGGGAATTTGGGAGTTGAAGTCCACCCATCTTAAAGGGTCAAGTTTGAGAAACAATCCTGGCTGGAAAATTCTGGGAGTTTGACACGCCTGGTGTAGAGAAACAAGAACATCAGATGGGCGATGTCTACAGACGTACGATGGGATTAAACACGCTTCCTCTTGGAGATAGCCAACGTTGATGAAATCCTCAAAGGTCTTAAGACGTCCTCATTACTTTCTGGCTGTCTCGGAGCAGCCCATCTTCTAGGCTGACCATCTGGTCTCATAGCTGAGGTCAGCTGGAAATCTGTGCAAGATCCGCACACACAGAGAGAGACATCCCTCTAGATCTTCTAAATCATAGCCCACATTTTGGGTGAATGATGATGGCCAACTGACTTCCCAATTCTGTTTGACTCCATTCCATCAAAGTCTAGCAGTCTGGCAGAGAAAAGACTCTTCGATCCCATAAAGATAGAAATATTTGGATTACAGTATTTTGTTTTTGTCCTAACATTTTTGGATGGGTCATTATCCAAGATGACCCAAGAATCAGGAATCTCTCAGCAACAGTATCATCTCTTGATTTCAGAGTAAACGGACTCGGCTCTGTAGAGTAAATCCTAAAAGAAAAAGGAGAGAAAGAAAAATAGATCAATAAATAAAGTTGCACACCTTTGGCATTGACAAAATCACCATCAGTCAATTGCAAAAGGCAGCTTTATTTTGATCAGCTTACATCCCGGGATGACAACTTTTAACACCATCAAACAACAACAGCTGCCTATTTCCAGATCTTTGGGAAGGACTCGATAGGTGGATAAAAATGTCAAATCCAGTCTAAACATTTGGCTGACTTTCCAACCATCAATAATTTTTAGGGATCTGTTGGAAAATTGGTTGAAAGATTTCTTACCACACCTCAACCTGTGGCTCCTTTTCATCTCAGGTCCAGTTTTGTGATTATTATAAATTAAGCCACAGGAAAGATCTGCTTAGGATAATCACCTGAGTTGAAACGTACCGTATAGTTTGAGTCCAACTTGGGGCAAGTCCCTTGAAGGGGCTGCAAAGAAAGACAAATATATAACCACGGGGGGAAAAATTCCTTGAAGCTGGAAAACCAAGATTTTTTTAAAAAAAACAAATAAATTCTTCTCTTCCCTTTCCTTTTGACTTTGCATTTTTAAGAGAAAAAGAGCCATTAAATCAAGCAGGGGGAAAAAAAATCAAGATGGCAGCCACATGGTGCAATCGAAGCTCCACCCATTTTATGTAAATTGCCTGTGCAAACTTTAAAATGGGCGGGGCTTTGATGTCCCTGTTTGAATTTACATGGAGACATTTTGTGAAGGCTCTTTTTTTGGCAGTTAATAAGGGAGGGAGGGAAGAAGGGAGGGAGGAAGAAAAAAAGGGAAGGAAGGAAGGAAGGAAGAAGGAAGGAAGGAAGGAGAAAAGGGAAGGAGTGAGGGAGGGGAGGGAGGGAGGGAGGAAGGAAGGAAGGAAGGAAGGAAGGAAGGAAGGAAGGAAGGAAGGAAGGAAGGAAGGAAGGATGGAAGGAAGGAAAGGAATCCTACTCCCACAAAGAAAGAATGGGAAAACAGGAGTAAATCCTAAACCCAAACATGCCTAGAGAACAGTGTTTCTCAACCTTGGAAGACTTGTGGACTTCAAGTCCCAGAATTCATGCTGGCTGGAGAATTCTGGGACTTGAAGTCCACAAGTCTTAAAGTTGCCCAGTTTGGAGACCTCTGCTGTAGTGAAAGTGAAAGTGAAACTCAAAACCAGAAGTTGCTCTTTGCATCGGAGTCATCTGTTCTTCCAGTGGGAAAAAGGGGACATCGTCTGTGGCAGGGGCCTCCAACCTTGCCAACCTTAAGACTTGTGGACTTCAACTCCCAGAATTCCTCAGCCAGCAAAGCTGAGGAATTCCGGTCTGTCTTCTGTGGACCTTCTGAGGTCACCAGCTTGAGAATCTGGGCCACGTTGGTTCGGCCCATCTCCTGATCCATCAACCTCCTTCACTGTTCAACCTCAGAAGAAACAGAGGAGAAGACAGGTGGAAACTCACCGGAAGAGGGCCAGAGATCGGGGGCAGATCCTTTGGTGATTCCACTGGAGAATCCACCACCTCATAAATGGGTTCCTTGTCATCTGGAAAACAGAAGAAAAAGGTGTCATGTCATTGCTAACATACTTGGAGAGTTGTAACGGTATGTGGGAATGATCTTAAGAAAGGAAGACCACAGGATGGCTACAAAGTCCATTAGTATTATTTTTACGGTATAGGTAGTCCTCGATTTACAACCGTTTAGTGACCGCTCAGCGGCACTGAAAAAAGTGACTTATGACCATTGTTCACACTTACGACCATTACAGCTTCCCTGTGGTCATGTGATCAAAATCCAGACGCTTGGGAACTGACTCACATTTATGACTGTCGCAGTGTCCTTGGCATCACGTGATCTCCTTTTGCGATTACTAATTTAACCGTTGCAGTGATTCACTTAGTAACCGTGGCAAAAAAAGGTCGTAAAACGGGGCAAAATTCACTTAACAGCTGTCTCATTTAGCAACAAATATTTGGGGCTCAATGGTGGTCGTACGTCGAGGAGTTAGTTTTATCGTTTGTAAGATGACCAGAGTCGTCTCTGATGGGATGGGTGGCACATAAATTTGATGAATGAATGAATGAATGAATGAATGAATGAATGAATGAATGAATGAATGAATGACAAGTGCCCCAATACAGTCATATGACTGCAGGGGGCGGTGTAGCCATTGGAATTTTGAACCTGGGTTGTAAGTACCTTTCGGGAGAAGGGGCATCCATCATAATTTAGCGAATGGTCGCTAAGTGATCGGTCATAAATCAAGAACTACCAGTAGCACGCTTACCATGTTTAGATGGAGGCGACATTCTTGCTGCTAGATCCAATTTTCCTGTTACCCTAAAAAAGAGAGAGAGAGAGAGAGATTGGGCTGGATGAGAATGAAGGTCGGTCAACCCTTCTAACCTCTTGCACACTTGCACGGAAATGCAGATACTCAGCGTTGGTGGGGAGGGGCACTCCTCCTTCCTGGAACCGAACCTGAAAGGCATAATTCTCCCTCTAACCTGAATCCCGGCAATGCTTGCCCAACCACCCTGTAATTTCGAATTTCAACATTTGGAGATCTGATTAGAATCACGACCGAACCCGTTGGGGAAGGGGAGGGGCGGGAGGAAGGGAGAGGGGGAAGTGGGGAAACTCCTACCCTGTGCCGGGTTCCGATTTCCGTAAAACAAACCGATAAATCATAATGGCACCGAGTGCCCCGCACAGCAAAACGCCAACCAGCACCCCGGCCACGATCCAGCCCAACTTCGAAGGCTCTTTGGGAACTTCCTTAATGGGTGAGGTTCCTGTTGCTGCTGTTGTCACCGTTGTTGTTGTTGCTGTTGTCGCCGATGTCGCCGTGGCCAGAGGTGGTGCTAGAATGGAAATAAGGACGGAAGGGTCAGGGGTCAACCATTCCTGACCCTATAATAGCCGGCGAGGCTTTGAAGTTGTTTTAGATGGGACTCTTAGCTCACTCAACTTTTAATGGCTGTAACTTAGCTAAAATTTTCTGGACGTTCACCAGCTTACAGTTACGTGAGAATTTTGGTTGCCTCTGAGATAAGTGTTGTTCAACCTCAGCGATTTTAAGATGGGTGGACTTCAACTCCCAGAATTCCCCATCTAGGGTATTTTAAGATGAGTGGACTTCAACTCCCAGAATTCCCTAGTCAGTGTGCTTTAAGATGAGTGGACTTCGACTCCCAGAATTCCCTAGTCAGTGTGCTTTAAGATGAGTGGACTTCAACTCCCAGAATTCCCTAGTCAGTGTGCTTTAAGATGAGTGAACTTCGACTCCCAGAATTCCCTAGTCAGTGTGCTTTAAGATGAGTGAACTTCGACTCCCAGAATTCCCTAGTCAGTGTGCTTTAAGATGGGTGGACTTCAACTCCCAGAATTCCCTAGTCAGTGTGCTTTAAGATGAGTGGACTTCGACTCCCAGAATTCCCTAGTCAGTGCACTTTAAGATGAGTGAACTTCAACTCCCAGAGTTCCCCAGACAGCATGCTTTAAGTTGAGTGGACTTCAACTCCCAGAATTCCCCATCTATGGTATTTTAAAATGGGTGGACTTCAATTCCCAGAATTCCCCAGCCAGCATGCTTTAAGATGGGTGGACCTCAACTCCCAGAATTCAACGGTCATAAACAGTATGAAAAATAGTCATGTCATTTTTTTTCGGGGTCGTTGTAACTCCGAATGTCCACTAAACAAACCTTTATACAAGTCAAGGACCCGTACTTACTAGCCAACCGGAGATCAATGGAGGCGTTGAGGATTTCTTTGGGCCGCAGTAAAATCACAATGTTGTACTGGCCGACGTCACTGGCCTTGAGCCCAGTGATCTGCATAGATCCATTGTGGAAACCAAATTCTCTGTTGGTAAATTGAACCCCGTTGCGCTGAGGACGATAATTTCCGGGGAAAAAACTGAAGATCCTTGAAGAGCCCTGAGAGTCCATTCCTCGGAACCAGTTGACTTCACGGATGTCGCCCTGCACTCTTTCCACGGAGAAAGTGACATTCTGGCCTTCGGCAGGGGTCTCCGGGATGGACACTATATTGATCCTGCTTGCTTGGACCAGAATAATCCATAGGGCCAGGAAAGAGACTGTCAGGACAAAAGAGAGGAAGAATTGTATAGGGCAGGGGTGTCAAACTCAAGGCTCATGGGGCAGATCTGACCAGCAGGATGCTTAGATCTGATCCACGGAGCCATCCTGGAAACAGCAAAGGACCGGCCCGTGGTACCTCTGTCAGTGAAAATGGAGCTTGGGAGGGTTTTGGGGCTGCAACAGCCTCCTCCAGCCCTCTGACAGTGAAAACAGAGCCCAAGCTCCATTTTCGCTGGCAGAGGGCTGGCAAAATAAACTAAAAAAACAAAACAAAAGGAGAAATGTTTAGCAGTCTTCCAATATCTCAGGGGCTGCCCCAAAGAAGAGGGAGTCAAGCTCTTCTCCAAAGCACCTGAGGGCAGGACAAGAAGCAATGGGTGGAAACTAATCAAGGAGAGAAGCAACTTAGAACTAAGGAGAAATTTCCTGACAGTTAGAACAATTAACCAGTGGAACAACTTGCCTCCAGAAGTTGTGAATGCTCCAAGACTGGAAGTTTTTAAGATAGTGGATAACCATTTGTCTGAAGTGGTGTAGGGTTTCCTGCCTAAGCAGGGGGTTGGACTAGAATTTTTTTTTTTAAATTTGATTTATATGCCGCCCTTCTCCGGAGACTCAGGGCGGCTTACAATGCGTTAAGCAATAGCCTTCATCCTTTTGTATATTTATACGAAGTCAGCTTATTGCCCCCACAACTGGGTCCTCAATTTACCTACCTTAGAAAGGATGGAAGGCTGAGTCAACCTTGAGCCTTGGCGAGATTCAAACCTGCAGTAATTGCAGGCAGCTGGTCTTAATAACCAGCTTAATAACAGGGTGCCTTAGACCACTGTACTAGCAAGGCTCTTGGACTGGTTGGTCCCTTCCAACTCTGTTATTCTATTCTATTCTATTCTATTCTATTCTATTCTATTCTATTCTATTCTATTCTATTCTTCTATTCTAGTCTATTCCTGTAACCTTGTTGCTGGTATCCTTAAGATTTATATTGACTGTTTCCCTATGACTATCATTAAGTATTGTACCTTATGATTCTTGATGAACGTATCTTTTCTTTTATGTACTCCGAGAGCGTATGCACCAAGACAAATTCCTTGTGTGTCCAATCACACTTGGTCAATAAAGTGTTCTATTCTAATTCTAATTCCAATTCTAATTCTAATAATTCCCAATTCTTACCACTTACCTCTCAAGGAAAGGTGTCTATAAAAAACCTCCATTTTCTCCGTCGGCATGCTGCTTGCTGGAACGCAACTCCCCCCAAAATGCAGCGGATGAAACGAAGCTTGAAAAGGGGATGGTGGCCTTGCCAGTCAAGCCTTTGAATCCCAGCTTTGTCCCATTCTACGGGAGGAAGAATTCTTAGAAGCTACCAAGACTACATCTGCTCTTCCAGTGGTGCCACAATCCAGGCTGATATTTCTTCCTGACCGGCCTCTTAAGTTTGCAAGCCTTCAAGGAGAGAATGTGAGAACTGGCGTCAAACTCGCCCGAGCTTGACTTCTTGGCTGCCAAGGAATGTCCTGGAATATTAAAAGCTCAATTACCCCCCACCAAAAAGCCGGGTGACCGAGGGCCCCCTCCCTGACAAGAGCCAAAGTCCAGGGTGGCAAGAGATCTCCAACCTTAGGCATGGATTGCTTCCAAGATCTTTCCCAACCTCAGAAAGCTCAGATTGCTGATAGAATTCTACAGAGGAATAATTGAATCTCTCATTTTTACCTCAGTAACCAACTATCCAGTTTGGCACAGCAACCAAACAGGACAGGTACAGACTTTAACAGATCTATCATCTATCTATCTATCTATCTATCTATCTATCTATCTATCTATCTATCTATCTATCATCCATCATCTATCTATCTATCTATCTATCTATCTATCTATCTATCTATCATCCATCATCCATCTATCTATCTATCTATCTATCTATCTATCTATCTATCATCCATCATCCATCCATCCATCCATCCATCCATCTATCTATCTATCTATCTATCTATCTATCTATCTATCTATCTATCTATCTATCTACAGTAGTGGCCAAAATTATGGAAACCTTTTGGGAAAAGTGTATTTTCTAAAACTAGCTAATAACACCACTTTTTTTTGGGGGGGGAGTAGTACCATAAAACTATATATCAATGGAAAGATAATTTAATCAACACTGTAATGCCATAACTTTTACAAAGGATTTGCTATTAGAATAGCAGTTACAGTATAAAGAAGAGAAGTGAAACACGTCGAAAAAATGAGATATACAAAAATGATCACTATAGGAAAAAAAAACGAGATATACAAAAATTGTCAACATAGGAAAAAAACGAGATATGCAAAAATTATCACCATGTCAGTTAATACTTCGTTGGGTAACTTTTAGCATGAATGACAGCCTTACAACGTCTTCCCACGGAGTGAGCCAAGTCTTTTAGTTCTGCAGCTGTTCTAATGTGAAATCAAGATTGAAGGATGGCTTCTATTAACTGGGTTTTATTGCTGGGTGGCTTCTGACTAACAAGTTTCTTTAGTCGGATCCATAGATTTTCAACTGGGTTAAGAAGGTCTGGGCTATTCCCAGGCCATTCCAGCAGTGGAATAGGATTATCCTGAAACTCCCCCCCAAAAAAGTGATGTTATTAGCCATCAAACCTCAAAAATACACTTTTGCCAAAAGGTTTCCAATTTGGGCCACTACTTTATCTACCTACTTATCTATCTATCTATCTATCTATCTATCTATCTATCTATCTATCTATCTATCTTCCCCAACCTCCTAGTTCCCTCTTAGTTCTCTTGAGAAGTCTGCAATACTGGGAAAGGTGGAAAGAAAGAGAAGACGAGGATGACCAACAGCAAATGGGTGGATTCGATTACATCAATTAGAGCCCTGGTGGCGCAGCAGACTAAAGCACTGTTATTAACATCAGCTGCCTGCAATTACTGCAAGTTCAAATCTCACCAGGCTCAAGGTTGACTCAGCCTTCCATCCTTTCTAAGGTAGGTAAAATGAGGACCCAGTTTGTGGGGCCAATAAGCTGACTTTGTATAAAATATACAAAAGTATGAAGGCTATTGCTTAACGCACTGTAAGCCGCCCTGAGTCTCCGGAGAAGGGCAGCATATAAATCAAATTAAAAAAAAAAAATCAGTTATGGATACATTACTGGAAGATCTGAAGACCAGGATGGGAACAGGTCATCCTGGAGAAAAGTCACTGAAAAGTTTGAGAACACATAATCCATCAGTCACCTAGCTCCCAAGTTCCTCTTTGCGGTGGGGTCCTTGGCATTCTCTGAGCCTGGTGGTTTTCTTGCACACCATTATCCAGTGAGGTAACATCCCCAATGCTAGGAAAAAGTTACAGAAACCCTGAAGACATCACCTAGTTGGGTAACGAAATGTCTGCAAGAAAACCACCAAGCTCAGCAGACACCAAGGACCCCACAATTCAACCCCGAGTTACAAATATCGTCTTCTATCCGTGCCTCTCTTACTTTCCAATGGTTAGAGTAGCTGACATCCTACTGTGACATTCCGAACTTTCTCTGTGTCTAAGGGTGGATAATTTGGACAGGAATATTCCCAAAGGACCAAAGAAAAATAATTTGAGAAGGAGAAAGGTGGAAGGTGACCCTCAACAGCTGATGTCTAGGGAGGACTGTCCTTCTTTGTTCTAATCCAGGAGTCTCCAAACATGGCAACATTAAGACTTATGGACTTCAACTTCCAGAATTCCCATGGCTGGCAAATTCTGGGAGTTGAAGTCCTCTAGTCTCAAAGTTGCCAAGTTTGGAGACCCCTGTTCTAAACATACAACCACTCTCCTTGCCCCAGAATAGAATTCAAGATCTCTTCACTGGAGTTTCCTTCTGAACGACCTAATGATCACAAGCAGCCTTTCAAGATCCCATAGAAACTTCCCGTTCCGTTCCAGCCCTACCCACTCAACTCTACTCCCCTCCTGCTATGGAAAACAGCTCTGTTTTCTCACCTTCAGCAAAGGAACGGAGTCTCCAAGGAGTTCCCCATCTTGGGACCTTCATGGCTTGTTGTCCGACTTCATCGTTCTCTGTCCTCCTTCCTTTCCTTCTTGTTTTGCACCTACAGATTCCTGAGTTTCACCAACCAAACCAGCTGAATTGCAGGAGGACAACAACAGGCGGGGCAGCTGCATTCACTTGTGTGTAGGAAGAAGTTTACAGCTCCAGATACGTTCCCTGCCCTTGCACAACACGCTTAGCTGAGTGAACTTCCCCAAGGCTTTGGATCAGAAACCAGCTAAGGAGGCCGGGTTTATACAGTCAAAACACGCTGAGCCTCAGGGGGAAAAAAGCTAATCTACTAAGCATAGCCCCATTTGATTTAATTTTGCAAATCAATATTTAACAGAGTTGGGAGGGACCTTGGAGGTCTTCTAATCCAATCCCCTGCTCAGGCAGGAAACCCTATATTATTTCATACAAATTGTTGTCCAATCTCTTCTTTAAAACTTCCAGTGTTGGAGCATTTACAACTTCTGGAGGCAAGTTGTTCCACTGATTAATTGTTCTTAACTGTCAGGAAATTTCTCCCTAGTTCTAAGTTGCTTCTCTCCTTGATGAGTTCCCACCCGTTGCTTCTTGTCCTGCCTTCAGGTGCTTTGGAGAATAGCTTGACTCCCTCTTCTTTGGGGAAGCTCCTCAGATATTGGAAGACTGCTATCTTATCACCCCTGGTCCTTCTTTTCATTAAATTAGATATAAAATAAAATAATGAATGAATGAATGAATAAAATAAAATAAAAATAAAAAGTAAAATAAACTAAGTAAAATAAAATGAATAAAAATAAGAAAAATAAACAAAATAAGTAAACTAAACTAAGTACAATAAAATAAAATAAATAAAAATAAGTACAATAAAATAAATTAAGTATAATAAAATAAAATAAGTAAATAAAACAATAAAATAAAATAAGTAAAGTAATTAAATAAAATGAACAGGGCATTTATTTATTTATCACAAGACCACATTGTGAGTGGTCTGGTGCAGAGTGCAGCTGCGCGGGTGGTAATGGGAGCGACATGGCGCTCCCATGTGACACCTCTCCTGCGCGAGCTGCACTGGCTCCCAGTGGTCTTCCGGGTACGCTTCAAGGTTTTGGTTACCACCTTTAAAGCACTCCATGGCTTAGGACCTGGTTATTTACGGGACCGCCTACTACCACCAATAGCCTCCCACCGGCCAGTACGCTCTCATAGAGAGGGACTCCTCCGGGTGCCGTCAGCCAAACAGTGTCGACTGGCGGCCCCCAGGGGGAGAGCCTTCTCTGTGGGGGCACCGACCATCTGGAATGAGCTCCCCCCAGAGATACGGAGGATCCCGGATCTGTGCTCCTTCCGTCGTGCTGTGAAGACCTTTTTATTCCATCAGGCGGGCTTGGCCTAATTTCTTCCCTTTTTAAATATGTAAATTTTAATCTGTTTTTAAATTATTGGGGTGTTTTAATCTGTCTGGGCCAAAATGATTTAATTTGATTTTATCTGGTTTTTAAATTTTTTGTATTTATGTATTTTATTGTTGGCTGTTCACCGCCCTGAGTCCTTCGGGAGTAGGGTGGTATACAAATCAAATAAACATAAACCAAAACATCTGACCAACTTTGGCCATGTCATGCGTGTGAATTAATTGGAGAAGTCAACCATGCTAGGAAGGGTTAGCGGAACAAGAAGAATGGAGCAAAGAAAGGACCCATTGACACAATAACCTCAAAACTGATGCAAAGACAAACACCCAGCGACTGAAAGAAGCTGTGCTTGACAGGGTACCATGGAGAGCACTTGCCTATAAAGTCACCGAGAGTCGGACAAACGACTAAATCTTTAAAACAACAACATTCATTTGGTTCTTCAATTTATTTGCCGCCCATCTGGCCGGAGGCTTGCTCTACAATGGTCGCTAAACAATGGCCGGCTGAGGAATTCTGGGAGTTGAAGTCCACACCTCTTCAAAGTGGCCAAAGTTGAGAAACACTGTATTAGGGCCTTCCCAAACTTGGGGTGTGTCTCCAGATGAGCCCAAATCTTTCAGCCATCAGAGCAAGTTTCCAAACTCAGCTGGCTCTCAAAGGCACGCTGCTTGAGTTCCCGTAACACCCTTAAATAATCTGGATACACTTTTTAAAAGTGTATTAATTTATTTACCGTGTTTCCCCGAAAATAAGACCCTGTCTTATATTTTTTTTGAACCCTGAAATAAGCGCTTGGCCTTATTGCCATGCGCTCAAAAGCCCGATTGGGCTTATTATCAGGGGATAATGTCTTATTTTGGAGGAAACAGGGTAGATAGATAGATATAAATGATAGATAGATAGATAGATAGATAGATAGATAGATAGATAGATAGATAGATAGATGATAGAAAAATGGATATCTAACCCATATGGATTAGATAGATAGATATAGACAGACATGATAGATAAATAAGGGAATGGATAGAGTAGATAGATAGATAGATAGATAGATAGATAGATAGATAGATAGATGATAGATAGATAGATAGATAGATAGATAGATAGATAGATAGATAGATAGATAGATACTGTGTTTCCCCGAAAATAAGACCCTGTCTTATATTTTTTTTGAACCCTGAAATAAGTGCTTGGCCTTATTGCCATGCTCTCAAAAGCCTGATTGGGCTTATTATCAGGGGATAATGTCTTATTTGGGGGGAAACAGGGTATATCCTTCCTTTATTATTTTTCCAAATCGCTCAAGGCTTTTACTTAATACTCCTTCCTCCTCCTATTTTTCCCATAACAAGCCATCCTGTGAGGTGAGTTGGGCTGAGAGAGAGAAAGGGACCTGCCCAAAGTCACCCAATCAAATTTCATGCCTAAGGTGGGACTAGAATTCATCATCTCCTGGTGATTGGTCCAAAGTCACCCAGTGGCCTTTCTTGCCAAAAGCGGGACTAGAACTCACAGTTTCCTGGTGATTGGCCCAGAGTCACCCAGCCGGCTTTCATGGCTAAGGCAGAACTAGAACTCACCGTCTCCTGGTGATTGGCCCAGAGTCACCCAACTGGCTTTCGTGGCTAAGGCAGAACTAGAACTCACCGTCTCCTGGTGATTGGTGCAAAGTCACTCAATGGGCATTCATGGCTAAGGCGGGACTAGAACTCAGTTTCCTGGTGATTGGCTCAGAGTCACCCAGCCAACTTTCATGGCTAAGGCAGAACTAGAACTCACCGTCTCCTGGTGATTGACTCAGAGTGACCCAGCCAGCTTTCATAGCTAAGGCAGGACTAGAACTCATGGTCTCCCGCTTTCTAATCTGGTGCCTTACCCACTAGACGTTATTTTCATTTCATTCATTTTCATTTTCATTTTATTAAATTTGTATACCGCCCTACTCCCGAAGGACTCAGGGCGGTGAACAGCCATAAAATAAAACATATAAATACAAAATTTAAAATAGAGATAAAACAAATTAAATAAATTTGGCTGAACCATATTTAAAACCCCAATAATTTAAAACCAAATTTAAAATTCCCATTTAAAAAGAGGAAAAGTTTAGGTCAGGCCAGCTTGATGGAATAGGAACGTCTTAAGCGCGCGGCGGAAGGTACGCAGATCCGGGATCCTCCGTATTTTCTGGGTTCAAATCATGGATCTCCCCACAAATTAAACCAATGGCTGGAATTCAGACATCTTACTTTACCTCAAAGCACTTTACCCAGCCATTTTTAACCCAGATGAACCTTCTCCCAATTTAGCACACTGAGTCAACATGTCCGTTAGTCATTTTCTGACCTGCTTAGAATAGACTGCTCTTGTTGGCCCCGGGAATCGGTCATTAATCAGTCAAGCAAGGCCTCCTTCTTTTTACATTGCATTGGCCTGGAATGTCGTGGTCACAACTAGATTTGTGTATGTGTGTGTGTGTGTGCTTGAAAGTTGTGGGTTGCATGACTCACGAGAAATTGCACATTGGTTGCGCAGGCGTTTTTTAAGAGCACATGAACGCGATTGGAAATCTTCATTTTGTTTTCGTGCTCAAGCATGCCAGGGGAGACAAGTCATTCAGAAGCTATAGGAGAGCGGAATGCCTTCTGCACATGCACAGAAACACCCTTGCTCCTTCTGTGGGAGAGAAGAGAAGCCTGCTTTGATGTGTCCATTTTTTTAAAAAACACAAGAACAAATTGTAGATGCTTCTAGGACAGTATTGGGAACTTCTTAATGTCTGGACTTAACTTCCCAATCTTGGGAACATCTTAATGTCTGGACTTCAACTCCCAGACTTCCCCAAGCAGCATGGCTGGCTGGGGAATTCTGGGAATTGAAGTCCACAGTTCCCAAGATTGATCAGCACGGCTCTAGATCCATTCCTAACAGACAGTGTCTGCAAGGGTTTTCCCAGGTGCAATCAAGTCTCCCAACCCTGATTTGTAGTTTTGTAAACCCAGATATTAGGATGATTATGATGGAGTCCAACCAGCGAATGATTTGAGGGATGAGGAACCTCAAAAGGGGGAAAAAAATAGGTTATATATCCCAAAGGTGCTTTTCAAATGGCAACTGGACTTTATTTTTTTCCTTGAAGACATTTCGCTTTTCTTCTAAGAAGCTTCTTCAGTTCTGATGAGAAGCAAAACGTCTCCAAGGAGGAAAAAAACCCAAGAAAGTCCAATTGCCTTTTGGAAAAAGCACCTTTGGGACAGCCGTAATCTGGATGAGAGATTCCACAGAGTTGGAAGGGACCTTGTAGGTCATCTAGTCCAACCCCCATGCAAGTGGGAGACCTTACACCATTTCTGACAGATGGCAGTCCAGTCTCTTCTTGAAAGCCTCCAGGGATGAAGCTCCCACAACTTCCAAAGGCAACTTCTGTTCCATGAGTTGATGGGTCTCACTGTCAGAAAATTTCTCCTCATTTCTAGGTTGAATCTCTCCTTGGTCAGTTTCCATCCGTTATTCCTTGTCTGGCCTTCAGGTGTTTTTGGAAAATAGTCTGACCCCCTCCTCTCTGGGGCAGCCCCTCAAATATTGGAAGACTGCTTTCGAACTGCTAGATTGGCAGAAGCTGGGACAAGTAACAGGAGCTCACCCCATTACGCGGCACTGGGGATTCGAACCGCTGAACTGCTAACCTTTCAATCAACAAGCTCAGCGTCTTAGCCACTGAGCCACCACATCCTTCCCAGATATATTGGTACTTCAGCCTTTACTCTGGATACTCTTTTATAATCCAGATGGAGAACCAAGGGGGTTGAAACTCTTCTCCGTGTGCTTTTAAACCAGGGAGGGGAGACAGGCAAGCCAATATTTAACCCCAGATGGAGTCAGGAGTGAGAAAAGTTTAATGAAAGAAGGAATTCCCTTCCCTCTGACTGTAAGAGGAGAATAACCGCTGCTGCTGCCAAGCCGTAGAAATAAAAACCAGTTTAACCAGGACTGATAAACCCGTTTGGCTTGCTCCAGGCACGCATTAGCAATGCCGAGATACAGTGAAGAGATGTTTAACGTATCCTCGTTGCATCACGCGAGTTGGGCCCTGTGGGTGTGCGATGGTGCAGAGGCCGATTGTCTGGTTTAATGTGGACATTGCCGAGCAGAGAAATCTTTGTTTTTATTTTATTTTTTATTACAGTTCTACACCAGTCTCTCTCTCTCTCTCTCTCTCTCTCTCTCTCTCTCTCTCTCTCTCTCTCTCTCTCCTCCTCCTCCTCCTCCTCCTTCTCCTCTCTCTCTCTTTCTCTCCTTCTCCTCCTTCTCCTCCTCTCTCTCTCAATCTCTCTTTCTTTCACTCCTCCTTTTTCTCCTTCTCCTTCTCCCTCTCTCAATCTCTTTCTCCCTCTTTCTTTCTCTCCTTCTCTCTCTCTCAATCTCTCTCTCTCTCAATCTCTCTCTTTCTCCGTCCTCCTCCTTCTCCTCTCTCTCTCTTAACCTCTCTCTCTTTCTCTCCTCCTTCTCCTCCTCTCTTTTTCAATGTCTCTCTTTATTTCACTCCTCCTTCTTCTCCTTCTCCCTCTCTCTCAATCTCTTTCTCCCTCTCTTTCTCTCCTTCTCTTTCTCTCCTTCTCTCTCCCTCCCTCCCTCTTTCTTTTCTTCTTCTCCTTCTCCCTCAATCTCTTTCTCTCTCATTTTCTTTCTTTCTCTCCTCCTTCTCTTTCTCCTCTCTCTCTCTCAATCTCTTCTTTCTCTCCTTCTCCTTCTCCTCCTCACTCTCTCTCACACACACACTTTCTCTCCCCCCCCTCTCTTTCTCTCCACATGTTCAATGACACACTTGCTTCAAAGGCTTTGATGACTGGTGGCTATTAGCTGCTACAGGGTAGTCCTCGCTTACGACCAGAATTGGGACCAGACTTCCTGTTGTTAAGCGAAGCAATTCTCAAGTGAATAATAGCCAATTTTACCATCATTTCTGCCATGGTCCTTAAATGAATCTGGCTTGCCTGGTCAATTTTCCTTGTCAATAGCTGGCCAGGAACGTTGCAAATTGCAATAACATAACCATGGGACATCTCAACCATGGGAATTACATGCCGGTTATAAAGTCCCCATATTTTTGATCATGTGACCTTGGGGATGCTGTAATAGTCGTAAGTGCAAGGACCAGCTGTCAGTTACTTTTTTCAGTGCTGTAATAACTTCAAACAGTCACTAAATGAATGGCTGTAACTTGAGGATTACTTGTGCATATAACCTACCTGATTGGAGAGGGGGGCAATCTTAGCAAGCATTTGGCAGTGCAGAATAATGGTGGTGGAGGGGTGGAGAATGCTTGTTGCAAATTGCAACCTTCCGAGCTACTTTACATCAGCCGACACAGAAGTGAATTTGGATTTGGATCCTGAGAACCGCATTGCAAGGAGCTGCTCCTAGGAGACACGTCCGTTTTGCCAGAAAAAAATTTAATGGTTGTTGTGGGTGAAGGGAAGAAGTGAGGAAGGGAATACAGAGAAAGTGAATGGTTGATGCCTTCTGGGGATCCCCCACGGCTGACGAACTGCAGCTCCTTTGTTTCTCATCCAAAGATCAAGACGACCAAATGGACAGAAGCAGCTTCCAAGCATCTTTAGGCTGCAAGGTAAATGAGGGGATGAATATTATTATTTCTTCAGATTTGCCTTTTGGTATCGATTCAGTTATCTTCTAGCCCTTTGTTCTTTTCTTCTTTCTTTCTTCTTTCCTACTTTTGCTCTTTCCCCTCATTCCCATTTCCTTCCTTCCTTCCTCCTTCCCTTCCTGAATTCCCATTTCCCTCTTTCTTTCTTTCCTCCCTCCTTCCCTCCCTCCCTTTCACCCTCCCTCCAAGTCTCATTTCCTTCCATCCTTCTTTTCACTGCCATCTCCTTTGTTCCTTCCATCCTTCCTTTGTTCCTCCCTCCCTCCCTTCCTTCTTCCCTTCCTGAATTCCCATTTCCCTCTTTCTTTCTTTTTCTTTCTTTCTTTCCTCCCTCCCTCTCTCCCTTCCACCCTGCGTCCAATTCTCATTTCCTTCTTTTCATTGCCATCTCCTTTGTTCCTTCCTCCCTCCCTCCCTTCCACCCTCCCACCAGTTCTCATCTCCTTTCTCTTTTCATCCCCATCTACTTCCATCCTCCCTTCCACCCTTCCTCCCTTTCTTCCTTTCTCTCTAACTGTACTTCAGGCGAGTGGTGGGATTCAGCCAGTTCGCACCACTTCGGGAGAACCGGCTGTTAACTTTCTGAGCAGTTTGGCAAACTGGTTGTTGGAAGAAATCATTAGGGCAGAGAACCGGTTGTTAAATTACTTGAATCCCACCCCTGACTTCAGGGTTATCCTGTTCCTGTACTGTTCTCTTCCCTTTCGCCTCTCAGTTGCCCCTACTAATAGATTCCACCTCCTACCCCTCCCCCCACACTCAATTCTTTCCCAATATCTTCGCAGCCGCCATCTTTGGCACTTACAGGAAACTCGCAACTCTCTCCCCGCAGTTATGGGACGGGTGTCCCACTCATCCCACATGGAGACCATGTAAGGCCCAGAATCTGAAGCCTGCACCTTTCGGATGACTAAGGAGCATGCTCTCCACACCTCTTCCCGTCCTCTGTGAGCTGCTCCTTTTAGATCAATGAGATAGGATCTGTTGATTTCCACTAAATTTCGCACTGAAGATCCGTCCTTCCTCACGCTGTTCCTTCCCGCGGAACCAGCTGCACTCGGAAGGATTTTGGATATCGTCTAAGTATAGGTAGACTGATTGGCCAACCCGTGGATTCGGTGGGAATTGGACCACGCGGGAGCCTTCGGGATGGAAGGAGAAAGGCGAATCTGGAATAAGATAGAAAAGTGAGGAGCTCAACACGCCTTTGATCTCTCTCGACAAAACACCTGCCTTTGCAATCAAGCTACACCCTGTGTCTGTGGAGATTCTCAGTCATCCAGGCCGTAGATGTCTCAATGGCGTTTTTTTCAAAAGGCAGCTAGACTGTTTTTTCTCTTGAAGGAGAAGAAGATGTTTCGCTTCTCATCCAAGAAGCTTCATCAATTCTGGCAGGATGGAAGGATTAGTTCTGACATGTTGGGTGGGATGGAGAGTGGGGGGAGGTTGGAACTAATATTTCAGTTTTAAGTATCGAATGCGATTTTAGCGCACACTTTATTTGAGGTTGCCGATTGATGGGGAGGAAAGGAAAGGAAAGGAAAGGAAAGGAAAGGAAAGGAAAGGAAAGGAAAGGAAAGGAAAGGAAAGGAAAGGAAAGGAAAGGAAAAAGGAAAGGAAAGGAAAGGAAAGGAAGAAGTGGGAAGGGAAGGGAAGGGAAGGGAAGGAAGGGAAGGGAAGGGAAGGAAAGGAAAGGAAAGGAAAGGGAAAGGAAAGGAAAGGAAAGGAAAGGAAAGGAAAGGAAAGGAAGAAGTGGGAAGGGAAGGGAAGGGAAGGGAAGGGAAGGGAAGGAAAGGAAAGGAAAGGAAAGGAAAGGAAAGGAAAGGAAAGGAAAGGAAAGGAAAGGAAAGGAAAGGAAAGGAAAGGAAGAAGTGGGAAGGGAAGGGAAGGGAAGGAGGCGTGAAAGGGAAGGGAAGGAAATAGAGAAGAAGGAAGGGAAGGGAAAAGAGAAAGGGGAACAATGGAGAGGGGACAGGAGGGGGAGGAGAGGTTAGGGGAGAAGGGGAGGGAAATGAGGGGAGGGGAAGAGAAGGAACGAAGAGAAAGCGGAGGAAGGAGAAGGAAAAGAAAGAGAAAGAGGGGAAGCAATGGAGAGAGAGGAAGGGGGGAGGGGAGGGGAGGGGAGGGAAGAGGATCGGAGGGGAGGGAAGAGGAGTCTCTGAGGCCATTTTTCCCTTCCACTCCTCAGTTGCCCCCACTAATAGATTCCCAACTCAATTCTTTTCCAATATCTTCGCAGCCCCCATCTTTGGTACTTACAATAAACTTGCAGGTTTCTCACTCCAGTTACGGCACCACTTCCGCCCAGTCCCATCATGGAGACGGTGTAAGGGCCAGCATCCGAGGGCCGCACTTTTCGGATGATTAAGGAGCATCCTCTCGCCAGATCTTCCCGTCCCGTGTAGGCTGCCCCCGTTTGGTTGATCCTATGGACTCCCTCAGTGGAATCAAAATCCGCTCTGAAGATGTGACTTTCCTCACTTGTGTCTCTCCCTCGGAACCAGTTGCAGGTGGTAGGAGCTCGGTTGTCATCTAAAAATAGGAGGACCGGTTTCCCCAAACGGGGGTAGGTGGGAATTGAGCTATGTGGATGGTTTCTGAGGGTGAGAAGTTGGCAGCGAAAGCCAAAACTGGAAAGGCGGAAAGAAACACGAGGAGGTGAACTTTTTGTCTTTTCTTTTTAATTTGATTTATATGCCGCCCTTCTCCGGAGACTCAGGGTGGCTTACAATGCGTTAAGCAATAGTGTTCATTCTTTTGTATATTTATACAAAGTCAGCTTATTGACTCCACAAACTGGGTCCTCAATTTACCTACCTTAGAAAGGATGGAAGGCTGAGTCAACCTTGAGCCTGGTGAGATTCGAACTTGCAGTAATTGCAGGCAGCTGTGTTAATAACAAGGTGCTTTAGACCACTGTACTACCAAGGCTCGTTGCTTGTTGCTTCGATCACTTTTATATTGTAAGACCCTCACAATTGCCCTGAATTATGAGACGGGCAGCTTACAAATTAAACAAAGAAACAAACACTTCATACACAATCAAAATGGTTCTTGGAGAGGGGGGGAAAAAAACAGACTATCCATCCAAATTCCTAATTGGGTGATAACTTTATTAGGATCGCTCAAATTAACAAGAGGTGCCGGTTTCTGTGTTCACCAGAAGGAGGAGGAGGAGGAGGATATAGACAAGCAGGAGGAAGAGAAGGAAGGAGAGGAGGAGGAGGAAGAAGAAGAAGAGAAGGGGAAGGAGGATATAACAAGCAGGAGGAGGAGGAAAAGGAGGAGGAGGGTAAAGAGGAGGAAGAGGGAGAGGAAGGGGAAGGAGAAGGAGGGTACAGACAAGGAAGAGGAAAGGAGGAATATGAGAAGGAGAAGGGGAAGGGGAAGAGAAGGAGGAAGATATAACAAGCAGGAAGAGGAGGAGAAGCAGAAGGAGGATATAGACAAGGAGGAGAGGAGGAAAAGGAGAAGGGGAAGAGAAGGAGGATATATATAGACAAGGAGGAGACGAGGAAAAGGGGAAGGGGAAGAGGAAGAGAAGGGTAAGGAGGATATAGACAAGGGGGAGGAAAAGAGGAAGATGAGAAAGGGAAGGGGAAAGAGAAGGAGGATATAGACAAGGAGGAGAGGGGGAAGAGGAGAAGGGGAAGAGAAGGAGAAGGAGGATATAGACAAGGAGGAGAGGAGGAGGAGGAGAAGGGGAAGAGGAAGAAGAAGAGAAGGGTAAGGAGGATATAGACAAGGGGGAGGAAAGGAGGAAGATGAGAAGGGGAAGGGGAAAGAGAAGGAGGATATAGACAAGGAAAGGAGGAAGAGGAGAAAGAGAAGAGGAGGAGGAGAGGATATAGATAAGGAGGAGGAAAGAAGGAGAAGGGGAAGGAGAATGAGGATATAGACAAGGAAAGGAGGAAGAGGGGAAGGAGGAGGAGAAGAGGAGGAGGATATAGACAAGGAGGAAGAGAAGGAGAAGGAGAAGGAGAAGGAGAAGGAGGAGAAGGAGAAGGGGAAGGGGAAGGAGGAGAAGGAGAAGGAGAAGGAGAAGGAGAAGGAGAAGGAGAAGGAGAAGGAGAAGGAGAAGGAGAAGGAGAAGGAGAAGGAGAAGGAGAAGGAGAAGGAGAAGAAAAGGAGGGGGAGAAGCTGAAGGAGATGTGACATGCCCTGTGGAGCTATCAACTTTTTTCCAAGGGTTGCTCCTGTCGCTCCCTCGGTCTCTTGACCAGCAAACTTTCAACAGGGAATTTCCCACGATGCACCAAAGGACAAGAGCAGCTTTTAGGACGACGGTCCAAAGTTCACCGCTGCTCCCTCCCCCTGCATCCCACCCAGTATCCTCTGTCGGCCTCTGAGCACACCTGAGCCAATGCAAGAGCATCAGAGATACGTTTGTGGTGCCACGGAGCATGGGGCGCGGCCTCCCTCAATTCCTCTGCTCTACAGCCTTCCCAGGAGGCTCCCCCAACCTGGTGCCCATAAGCTGCGACAGTGTCATAAGTCTAGAGCCCCGAAACACCCACCCACCCCCATCCAAGGTGTAATTGGAGACCGCAGCCCATTTTAATCTTCTGTACGGTCAATGGCTCTTGTGGCTTCCTTACTTCCACCTTTCCCTTCTCACCTGCCAGGATTAAACCGATCCAGCGCATGATGGGACAGATCAGAAGTGCTGGAGAGAGACGTTCCCAAGACAAGACGAGCTTCGTTTGGGATCCAAAATGGTGGGTTGTTTTTAAACCTTATATAGCTTTAGACACTCTTTTCAAAAGGGCAGGGGGAGTTTCCAGGGAAATCCTGCCAAATGGAGGGGATATGAGAACGCCGGAATTAAAGGTTGGGCAAAAAGATAAAGAACCGTGCGTTCCTGGAAAGAAAACCTGTTTTCCAACTTTTTTGCTGGCAGCTTTGCAAGACTTTATAGATACAGATTAACACAGTTGGAAGGGACCTTGTAGGGTCCAACCCACCCCCACCCACCACCCACCCCCGTCCAAGCAGGAGACCCTACACCATTTCTGACAGATGGCAGTCCAGTCTCTTCTTGAAAGCTTCCAGTGATGACGCTCCCACAACTTCTGAAGGCAACTTCTGTTCCATTGAATATAGAATAACAGAGTTGGGACCTTGGAGGTCATCTAGTCCACACACACCCCGCCCAAGCAGGAGACCCTACCTACACCATTTCTAACAGATGGCAGTCCAGTCTCTTCTTGAAAGCCTCCAGTGATGAAGCTCCCACAACTTCTGAAGGCAACTTCTGTTCCATGGGTTGATTGTTCTCCCTGTCAGAAAATTTCTCCTTATTTCTAGGTTGAATCTCTCTTTGGTCAGTTTCCATCCATTATTCCTTGTCTGGCCTTGAGGTGCCTTGGAAAATAGCTTGACCCCCTCTTCTCTGGGGCAGCCCCTCAAATATTAGATTTAAACAATATAGGGTTAACTCTTTTTTTTTTTTTTACTTAGTTCTGGAACATTTTTTTCCCTTCCAAATCAATTCAGGGATTTCCCCCAATTCTTTGCTTTGTGTGGTTCGAGTTGCTTAATCAATGGTGACCTTTTCCCTTTTGTTCTTGCTGTTACATAAAAAATATAACAATGCCCTTATATAAAGGAATGGTGCAATCATTTTTTGGCCCAGATACAGCCATGTCTCCCACCATAATACGGCTTCTTCCCAGCTGCAAACTGTACAAAGGCCTCCCTCGCTGCCATCATCATCTTCATCATCATTTTTTTAAAAAACAACAACAGCAGCAGCAGACTTTATAAGAAATAGCAGGCAAAACTTATTTTGTGACCAAAGGAAGAGATTATTATTATGCAAAGGTAGCGGTCCCTGCATTGAAGCTGCATGAAGATCCCCAAATCTGTTGCTATGTTGGCAATTTCATTCCCTTTTTTGGGGGGGGGGGAATCTACAGGGTCTGGAATCTTCCAGGTTCGAGACCCGCACTCCGCACGACGGGGTGAGCTCCCGTTCATTGCTCCAGGTCCTGCCCACCTCGCAGTTCAAAAGCATGCGAATGCGAGTAGATCAATAGGTACCACTTCAGTGGGAACAATGCTCCATGAGCCTTCGGCGTAGAGCCATGCTGGCCACATGACCACAGAAATTGTCTTCGGATAACGCTGGATCCTTCGGCTAAGAATCGGACATGATTGACAGGGAAACTTTACCTTTTTTTACAGAGTTTGGCAACTTGGTTTCACGATTTCTGCCTTCCGGATATAATTCTTGATGGTTTTCATGGATGGTTTTTCAAATTCTCAAAATTGCAGTTTAATCACGGTGTTCATGTACCGTGCCAGGCCCAAACTACAGGATAGCTTCACATTCACCAAACGTGTGAAGACAACGGTTGTGTCTTTTTGTACCGCAATCCCAGTCTGCTTTGGTCCAGGTTGGCCAACCATCCCAGTAGATTACTTCCACAACCCTGCTACACTGCAGTGATTTGCTTAACGACTGTGGCAAGAAAGGTCGTAAAATGGTGCAAAACTCCCTTAACAACCGACTCACTTAGGAACAGAAATGTTGGGCTCAGTTGTGGTCGTAAGTCCAGGACTGCCTGTCCTTGATTCCTAGAACAGCCCAATTCTCCTCCTTTCCATGGTGAGGAGAAACATCTGACCAACTCTTGGAGATTCTACAATCTCTGCTGCCCCCTAGTGGCTGAAGCTGCCATTTCTCCCAGAGAAATCTCCCCACATCATTACTTAGGACTGCATTTCCACAAAAGATAACCTGGTTAGTTACAAACCTTTGGGCTGCATTTATTTTCCCAACATACTATGGTCAGTTATTGTCAGGGGTGAAATTCAGCAAGTTCTGAAACGTCTTCAAAGAAAAAAGAAGAAAGTCCAGTTGCCTCCTGGAAAAAAAGCACCTTTGGGACAACCACGGCCTGGATGACTACAGACTTTTAACACAGTCTAGTTCGGATGTATACATGTACCTGGCGAGTAAAACGAATCTTGCGAGTGTCTTGGTCAGGGATCAGCAACCTGCGGCCCTGGAGCCGCATGTGGCTCTTTCACCCCTCTACTGCGGCTCCCTGTCACTCAAAATAGGCAACACAACCGCCAATGTGCGACACCAGCTGGCACGCGATTTATTGAGCTTTTCAACCTCCGGTAGGCCAACCATAAATAAATCCAAGAAAATAAAAGTTTCAGAAGAAAACAGAACATTTAATTCAACTACATATGCTAGTTTTGTGGCCAATCAAGAAATAGTCAGGCACAGGAAGGGTTTTTGTGGCTCCCGGTGTTTTCTTTTCTGTGAGAAACGGGTCCAAATGGCTCTTTGAGCATTTAAGGTTGCAGAGCCCTGGTCTTGGTGTTGAGTGCCAATCCAAACCAGCCCCTCAAAAGGGGTAACACTTATTTATTTATTTATTTATTTATTTATTTATTTATTTATTTATTTATTTATTTATTTATTAATCAAATTTCTATACCGCCCTACTCCCGGAGGACTCAGGGCAGTGAACAGCCAAGATAAAATACAGATAATACAAATATTAAAAGTCCCTTAAAATTATTAAATATTTTGGCCGAAACACAGATTAAAACACCCAATTTATAAAATCAAACGAATTAAAAAATTTAAAAGTTTAAAAGAGGAGAGTTAGGACAGGCCAGCCTGCTGAAATAAAAAAGTTTTGAGAGCACGACGAAACGTGCGCAGATCCGGGATCCTCCGTATCTCTGGGGGGAGCTCGTTCCAGATGGTACTTGGGACTTGAAGCATCTATGACAGAAGAGATTCCTGTTGGCATTTTGAGGGTCCTTTTTTTTCCCTTCCTTATCTTGTTCTGGAACTCTTTTTTTCCCCCTCAAATCAATCCCGGGTTTTCCCCTGGGTCTTAGCTTTGTGTGGTTCACGTTGCTTAGTCAATATTGACATTTTGTCCTGTTCTCGCCACTGCATTTTAAAAAAAGATTAACGGTGTCCTTACATAAACGCATGGCGTAATCATGTCCTGGCAAACACCTACAGCCATGTCTTCCGCTACAGATAATCCTCAATTTATGACCACAATTGATCCCTCAATTGTAGGCTCTCAACAGCCACTCAATATTTGGAAGACTGCTATCATATCACCCCTAGTCCTTCTCTTCATTGTCTAGATGTATCTATTAAGATGTTGGATGGAATAATTGCTGGAAATCCTTTCAGTGGCTCTAACGCAGGGTTTCCCAACCTTAGCAACTTTTAACAAATGCGGACTTCCATTTCCAGAAATCCCCAGCCAGCCATGATGGTAGTTCCACATGTCTTATTTTATTCCTAAAATAGCCCAATTTTCCACTTTCCCTTGCTGTTGGGGAGAAACAGCTGCCCAGCTGCTGAAGATTCCACAATCTCTGCTGCCACCTACTGGCTGGGATTGCAATCTCTCCTGGGAAATATTCCAAGATAGCATTCACGCAACAGATAACTTGGTTAGTTGCAAACATCCAGGCTGCATTTTCACAACATGCCAAGGTCAGTTCCTTTGAATGTATTTGGCTGTAGTGGGGGTGTCTTTTCTCAGGGGAGAAAATTCAAGGAGGGAGGGAGAGAGAGAAAGAGAGAGAAAAGGAAGGAAGGAAGGAAGGGGGGAAAGAAAGAAAGAAAGAAAGAAAGAAAGAAAGAAAGAAAGAAAGAAAGAAAGAAAGAAAGAAAGAAAGAAAGAAAGAAAGAGAAAATTGGTTGGAGGAAGGAAGGAAGGAAGGAAGAGATAAAGAGGGGAAAGAAAGAAAGAAAGAAAGAAAGAAAGAAAGGAAGGAAGGAAGGAAGGAAGGAAGGAAGGAAGGAAGGAAGGAAGGAAGGAAGAAAGAAAAAGAAAGAAAGAAAGAAAGAAAGAAAGAAAGAAAGAAAGAAAGAAAGAAAGAAAGAAAGAAAGAAAATTGGTTGCAGTACTTTGTTGTTTCTGGCTGCGTGTACAAAGAAAACCTCAATCTCGTGATGTGTTAACCCATTTTGAGAATCTATTTAAGTTAAACTATACATTTGCTTTGGTGTAATAAATGTATTTCCTTAAAAATCATGTGTTTTATGCCTTAACAATCACCACGGCTGTGTTTCCTTTGCTGGTCTGTCTGCTGCAGTCTCTCAAATGCCACCAGTGAAAGTGAAGAAAAACTCACAACGATCTCTAGAACCAGCTTCTAGAGCAGAGGTCTTCAAACTTGGCAGCTTTAAGATGTGTGGACTTCAACTCCCAGAATTCTCCAGCACAACATAGCTGGCTGGAGAATTCTGGGAGTTGAAGTCCACACGTCTTAAAGCTGCCAAGTTTGAAGATCTCTGTTCTAGAGGATCTCGGCCTGCCATGGATCTAACACCGTCTCTCAATCAGCCACCAGAGGTCACAAAAGTTATTCACATCGAAATTTCAACCCTGGAGTCCTCAGCAGACTCCCAGTGCCATGTTAACCTGCTCGCCTTTTCAATTTTTTCATTTGATTTTTATCTTCTCTTGGAAGTTTTAACCTGTTTTTAATGGTGTGTTTAACTTATGTTTTCATCTATTTATATCCATGTATTTATAGAGCCAGTTTGAGCTAGTGGTTAAGGCACCAGGCTAGAAACTTGGAGACAGTTAATTCTAGTCCCACCTAAGGTATGAAACTCAGCTGATGACTTTGGGTCAATTACTGGGAGATGGTGAGTTCTAGTCCCACCTAAGTCATGAAAACTGGCTGGGTGACTTTGGGCCAATCATCGGGAGATGGTGAGTTCTAGTACTGCCTTAGGCATGAAATCCAGTTGATTAATTGTTATGTGTGTTGGATCTGGTCTTTGGGTGTTAAGTGAATTTCCTTGTATGGGTATACTGTGTATACACGTACAATGACAATAAATAAAGTTAGTTAAATTAGTTAGTTAGAAAATAACCAAAGTTTAGTTTTCTGCAGGTCAGAATAACGTCACGGCCCAGAGCCGAGTCCCCAAAAGAAAGAAAATAACCCCTTTGGAATGGAATGAGTGTATCTTACGACGTCATTGTTATTTTTTTAAAGCATCGCAAAGGGATAAGAGCTTATTCCCTCAACCTGAAAAAGCAGCACAAAGTTATTTCAAAGGATCTCCTAGGGATCTTGTCTTTGCCGATCAGGCGGTGGATCTAGCATTTGACAAGGATAATCTCCTCGTTGAGGCTTTCCTCTTTCCTGTTGTCTTGGGGTTGTGGGGTTTTTTTTTTGAAGCAAAAGTTAGGCAGGCAGGCTAAATCCCCGACCCCCCCACTACACAACCCCACATTGTTATCGCTTTCCAATCGCTTTCTGGCATAGGTTGTGGAAGTGCGAAACGGGACTTTCCAGGGCATCAAAACTTCTGGGAAATTTGATCTTTCCAGGGGGAGGGTACGGGAACCATGGTAAATTCTGCTCTCCAAATGAGAGAAAGAGAGGGGGGGGGGGAAACCAGGCAGGATTAGAATAATCTGACCTCCCTTTGCTGTCCCCTCTCTACCTCCCACCTTATAGTGGGAGATAATAATCAAAAATTAAAAAAAGAGAGAGAGAATGGGAATTTTAAGAATGGCTGGGGTTGAATCCAGCTACAACAGGGGTGAAATCCAACAGATTCTGGAGAACCGGTAGCGGAAATTTTGAGTAGTTTGGAGAACCGGCAAATACCACCTCTGGCTGGCCCCAGGAGTGGGGAGGGAATGGGGACTTTGCAGTATCCTTCCCCAGGAGTGGGGAGGGAATGGGGACTTTGCAGTATCCTTCCCCCAGGAGTGGGGAGGGAATGGGGATTTTGCAGTATCCTTCCCGCAGGAATGGGGAGGGAATGGGGATTTTGCAGTATTCTTCCCCCAGGAGTGGGGAGGGAATGGGGATTTTGCAGTATCCTTCCCCTGCCACACCCACCAAGCCACGCCCACAGAACCGATAGTAAAAAAAAATTGAATTTCACCACCACCATCATAGGACCTTAAGTTTTCAGGAACATTTTTTCAAAATGGCGACCATTGCAGCCTCCCCTGTGGTCACCTGATCAAAATTTGGCCGTTTGGCATCGAGCTCAGATTTATGACAGTCGCAGTTAGGGTCACGCAATCGCCTTTCGCGACCTCAAAGTCAATGGGGAAGCCAGATTCACTTCACAACCGTGTTACCAGCTTAACGACGGCAATGATTCGCTTAACAGCCGTGGCAAGTTAAAGGCGTAAAACAGGGCAAAATTCACTTCACAAATGTCTCACCTGGCAAGAGAAACGTTGGGCCTCAATGGCGGTCATTAAGTTGAGGACTGCCTGTTCAAGAAAAACGGTTGAAAATGGGTTCATTAGGATGCAGGAATCTGCAGAAATTACATTTAAGACTAAAAATATCACTTCCTCCTCTGGACTTAACCACATTTCCTGGTTTACTTCGATGGGAAGACAGCGGGCTTCTCCGCTGTCCTTACACAGAATCCTCGCCTACAGGTAGTCCTCGGCTTATGACCACAATGGAATTTCCATTGTTAAGCAAGAACGATCGTTAAGTGAGCCCTGTCCTATTTTAAAGCCTTTCCCCTCCCCTCCATAATTGTTAAGCGAATCGCTGCGGTCGTTAAGCAAACCATGCAATCCTCAACTTAAGACCACAACGGAATTCAAAATATTTCTGCTGTTAAATAAGACAGTTGTCCAATGAGGTTTTTTTTCCCCCCATCTTTACGACCTTCTAGGCCCACAGTTGTTAAGCAAATCATGGCAGCTGTCCAGACAACTGTGCAGTCATTAAGCGAATTGGACTTCCTCCCATTGGCCCACAAGATCATTGTGACTATGGAGATTCTCAGTCCTCCAGGTCATGGTTGTCCCAAAGGTGCTTTTTTCAAGAGGCAATGGACTTCCTTGGTTTTTTCTTTGAAGACGTTTCGCTTCTCATCCAAGGAGCCTCTTCAGTTCTGACTGAATGGTGGAGGAGGGAAGGATTTATATTCCTTACAGTCCTCTGGTCGTTAGCGCTCTTCCTGAGAGTCATTGAGACAGAACTGAAGAAGCTTCTTGGTTGAGAAGCGAAAACGTCTTCAAAGAAAAACCAAGAAAAATTCTGGAATGTGCAGAAATGGATAGGTTAGCTCTAAAAATCAAAGAAAAAGGAGATTCGGAATATTTTATAACATGGGAACTATTCTACAAACGGTTAGTTGACAGATACAGAGGTTAGAGGAGTGGATTTATGTGACATATGGACTACATGAGAGAGAAAAACGGATGAGTAAATATTTTGATGGTTATATAATTGATATCATAATGGAAGATAGTATGCTTTTCAATAACGATTGGTATTATCGCATATATGTTTATATGTACACGTTTATAATGATTTTATTTTCCAGGGCTCCAAGATTACCACAGATGGGGACTGCAGCCAAGAAATTAAAAGACGTTTGCTCCTGGAGAGGAAAGCTATGGCAAATCTAGATAGCTTACTAAAAAGCAGAGACATCACCCTGCCAACAAAAGTGCGTATAGTCAAGGCTATGGTTTTCCCAATTGCAATGGATGGCTGTGAAAGTTGGACCGCAAGGAAGGCTGAGCGCCAAAGAATTGATGCCTTTGAACTCTGGTGCTGGAGAAGACTCCTGCGAGTCCCTTGGACTGCAAGGCGATCCAATTGGTCAGTCCTAGAGGAGATCAACCCTGACTGCTCTTTAGAAGGCCAGATCCTGAAGATGAAACTCAAATCCTTTGGCCACCTAATGAGAAGGAAGAACTCCCTGGAGAAGAGCCTAATGCTGGGAACGATGGAGGGCAAAAGAAGAAGGGGACGGCAGAGAACGAGGTGGCTGGATGGAGTCACAAAAGAGTCGGCATGAGCTTAAATGGACTCCGGAGGATGGTAGAGGACAGAAAGGCCTGGAGGAACGTTGTCCATGGGGTCGCGATGGTTCGGACATAACTTCACAACTAACAACAACAACAACAAATAATGATTATGATGATGTTTATATTTTAACACTTTGGACACCTAGAAACCATACTGCTCAACATAGAAGTGGAACTTGGGATATAAAACAATAAAAAGAAATATTTATACCTGGAAAAACACAAAACAAAAGAAAAACCAAGAAAGTCCATTGGCCTCTTGAAAAAGCACCCTTGCGGGGCAAGATCGTTGTGGGGTTTTTTGGTCTCGGCAGCCCAGCCTGTTCCACAATGCTCCTTCTGACTTCCATCCTGCTCCCCTTATGCAGCAGCCTTCTGCATAAACTGCTCCGTGACTCACGTCCTCAGTTTCCCACAGCCGAGCTGGGAAGAGCCAGAGCCCCTGAGTCACTCGCAGTTCCCAATTGCGAGGAGAAACGCACAATCATCTCAGTAGGACATCGGTGAGCTCAAACCCCAGCAGCGACAAGTTCAAGCAGGATCCCCCTGCTGCGGGAAGAGGAGGGAAAAGTCCATGGAGGAACAGAAGAAGCTTCAAAGACCCACCAGCCCACGCTGCTTCCCCTCTTCCCTAAAACCAGGATTTGCAAGAGGTTAAGGGAATCCGTAATCCAGCCGCACCCACCCACCCACCCATGGATGCTGCAGGGAAATGATTTCAGCCAGCGGTGACCACATATTTGGAACACCCAAGAAATAAAACAGATCTTGCTTTGCTTGTGCCCCTCATCCCGGTATTCCCAGCGACCTCTGATTTCCCTGAAGGCTCAAAGCTCTGGAACTGACTGGTGGGGGTGTGGGGGGAGTTGAAAAAGTTGGGACTGCCGATGGAAGAGGGACTCTCAGGGTTAAACGGGAGGGTCCTTGGTGGTCTCTGAGGTTGGTGGTTTTCTTGTGTAGACGTTTCACTACCCAAGTAGGTCACATCATCAGTGCAAAGAAGAAGGGAGTGGGGTTTGAAGGGAGGAGGAGGAGGGGAAAGAGGAGGTGGGGGGAGGAGGAAGAGGAGGAGGGTTGTGAGGTCTTTGGTACTCTTTGAGCTTGGTTGTTTTCTTGCAAACATTTCATTACCCAAGTAGGTAACATCATCAGCGCAAAGAAGGAGGGAGTGGGGTTTGAAGGGAGGAGGAGGAGGGGAAAGAGGAGGAGGGGGGAGGAGGAAGAGGAGGATGGTTGTGAGGTCTTTGGAACTCTTTGAACTTGGTTGTTTTCTTCCAGACATTTCGTTACCAAACTAGGTAAGATCATCAGTGCTAGCAGGGAGTGGGGTTTGAGGGAAGGAGAGAGGGAAGTGGATAGGAGGAGTAGGAGAAAGGGAAGGAGAGGGAAGCAGAGAAGAAGAGAGAGGAGAAGGGGAAGGAGGAGAGAAAAAGGGAGAAGAGGGAAGGGGAGAGGGGAGAGGAGAAGGAGAGAGGGAAGGAGAGAGAAGTGGAGGGAAGAAGGGAAGGGAGGGAAGGAGAAGGAAGACGGAAAGAGATGGATTGTCGTTGTAAAATTGGGTGAAATATGGTATATGAGAAAGAGGCGAGTAATTTCTTTTTACTTGATGGTTATATAATCGACACCATAACGGAAGACAATATATGTTATAATATGATGGATGTTATCGCATATCTGTTTATATGTTACTACAGTACAGATTTACTACTACATATGTTATATGTTACTGCATATTTGTTAATATAGATATGACTATAATGAGGACGATGTTTGTACGTTCGCATGTTAACAACTTGGACACCTAGAGAGCAGACTGCTCAACATAGAAAGGAAACGTATGATATAAAACAATAAAAAATATTTCTCCCCAAAAAAGGGGGGGAGTGGGGTTTGCAGGGAGGAGGAGGACTGTAAGTCCTTTGGTGCTCTCTGAATTTAGTGGTTTTCTTGCAGACACTTCATTACCAAACTATCATCAGTGCTAAAAGAGAGTGGAGGAGGAGAAGGGATGCTGCAACGGTCGCAAGTGTGAACTAAACGAATGGTTGTAAGTCAAGAACTTACCTGTAGCCCCTATAAACGGGCTTGAAATCCAAGGACGCCCCCCCCTCTACATCCATGGGCTGTTATTCCTTCCTCAGCCACCAGGGGGGCCCCCATTCCAAAACCGCCGGAGACAGCGCCACCCCCTTTAAGCCGGTTCTGGGGGGAATCCCGTTCTCCGCGCTCCGCCCTTCCCACCACCAGCCTCACGTCATTTGCAGCCTCGATCGCGCTATTCCTGCCCCCTTCCTCTCCCCGGAAAGAACCGGACGGTCTGGCATCCGTCGGCGAGTGTCTTCCTCTCGTCCTTTCCCACCCTACCCCAACCCCACTCTCTCCAGATTATGGGGAAGGGAAAAGAGCCAGATTCCCACGTGAATCCCCCCCAGCTGCAGATCTGGCCTCGGGCATCTTCCCCGCAGGCAGGTCGCTTGCTGGAGAAGCAAGGATCAGGCGCTGGGGTTGCCAGCATCTGGGACACCTCCGGGCCGGGGGCTGCGATCAGAAAAGGGGCGAGAATGGGATGCATGCATGCATGCACGAATGAGTAAACAAACAAACAAGTAAATAAATAAATAAATATGGAAGTAAAGAAGTATAAAAAAATAAGTATCAATAACTAAATAAATAAGTAAAAGTATAAATAAGTAAATAAATAACTAAAAATAAATATATGTATAAATAAGTCAATATGGAAGTAAAGCAGTATAAAAACTAGGTATAAATAAATAAGTGAATAAATAAGTATGCATAAATATGTATGAATGAATGAATAAATAAATAAATAACTATGGAAGTAAAGAAGTATAAAAATAAGTATCAATAAGTAAATAAAGAAGTAAAGTACAAAGAAGTAAAATATAAATAAATAAATATCAATAAATAAGTATGTATAAATAAATAGAGAAGTAAAGCAGTATAAAAACTAAGAATAAGATAGATAGATAGATAGATAGATAGATAGATAGATAGATAGATAGATAAAGTAGGTAGACAGGCAGGCAGACACAGACAGACAGGGTAGGTAGGTAGGTAGGTAGGTAGATAGATAGATAGATAGATAGATAGATAGATAAAGTAGGTAGACAGGCAGGCAGACACAGACAGACAGGGTAGGTAGGTAGGTAGGTAGGTAGATAGATAGATAGATAGATAGATAGATAGATAGATAGATAGATAGATAGATAGATAGATAGATAGATAGATAGATAGATGGCGTTGGAAAAGCCGTCCCCCCAAAATTGGCAGCGGACAACTTCCACGTTGCAACCCCCGAGTTGCAAACGTGCTGGGCGGTTTTGACTGAGAACCCAGCGCACCCACCCGCCCACGCAAAGACACACACACACACACACACACACACACACATACATTCACATAGGCACGCACCCTCCTGCCCTGATCTCCCAATCGTCCGCGATCGTCCCATCCCGGGGACTTGTCACACCTGCCCTGCCCTGCCCCGGGGAAGCAGGCGCGCGACCCTCAACAGGTGGAGAGGGGCTCCCCTGCGCCTCTCAGGTCGAGCAGCCGGAGACCCCCCCCCCCACCCTTCCACTACCCCACCCTACCGCACCCCGACGCCTTGCAAGCTGCTTCGGCCCTACCGGTTCGCTGCAAAAGGCAGCGGGGCCAAGCCAGTGTGGGGTGGGGGGGGATCGTTCAACGGGGCCAAAAGTCCACCGCGGGATCCTAGGGCGGCGTTTTCCAGCGAAGCTCGCCTGCCTCTGCTCTACCTGGAGCGTTTGGCGAGGTGCCCGGGCACACCTGGCAACCTTGAGCCCCGCGCCCCGGGCGCCCCGGAGATGGGGCTTCCCTCTGCTCTGGCAGCGGCCGGGAAGGGCCGAGGCAGGCGGCCAGGAGGAGGCGGAGGAGGAGGAGGGGCTGGAGGCGGAACTCCCCCGGGGAAGGGAGGCCGGTAAGAGCCGCTCCGTGAAAGTCCCTCTAATTCAGCTGAGCGCTCGGGGAAGTCCCGGTTTCCTTCCTCCAACCTCCCAGGCTGGGCGAAGCGGCTGTCACTGCTGCCGTCGGCTCGTGGGAGACCCCCGGCTCGGCCCACCGACCCTCCTACCGGGAGGAGGGGGGGGGAAGCTTCTGCACGACCCGCCCTCCCCCCCCTTCATTCTTTCCCACCTCCCTCCCTCCTTTCCTCCTTCCCTCCTTCCTCCGAGCAAGCGAGCAAAAGGATGACTTGGCAAAGGCAGAGGCGAGACGGTCGGGAGGCGTCGGACGGGTGACTCCCTTCGCAGGAATCCGGGCGAGGGAATCCAACGAGGTGCTGGGAGAGAAGAAGCTTGGAAGAGGCATTCGGGACCCCCCACTCACCTACCCACCCTCCACTGCTCCATTGCAGCAGATCCAGGACCCACCGGAGAGAGAGGGGGGGGGCTGCCCACTGTGGGCTCCCCTGGAAAGGTGCTAACTCTCGGGCGCATGGTTTCTTGGAGTGGGGGGGGAGCCCACCTAGGAAATCAGCACCCCTACCCCCGAGGGGGTCGTGAGTTGGACCACCGAGCCGGGATGCTCGGAGAAGGATGAGGACGCTGCTGTCCCCTTCTTCTTCCCATCAGTTGAAAACCGTGCAGAGGGTTGCTTGAAGTGGCCAGACTTTTTTTGGGGGGGGGGGGTGAGGAGAAGGGGGCGACCCGGAGCTGGACAGCGCAGAGAGAGGTCGGCCTTGCAAAGATGGGGGGGTTGAGAGGCGGCTGCTCGTCAACCCCCACCTGCCTCTAGGAGGAGGAACCTGAATCTAGAAGCTGAAGGAACCTGGGACAGGTAAACTTTGCGGCTCACCTATTTAACCGTAACAAGAGTCGGAAGGGAACTTTGGAGGCCATCTAGCCCAACCCCCTGCTCAGGCAGGAGACCTCTCCTAGGGATTCGAACCGCCGACCACAAGCTCAACAGTCTGAGCCACCTAGCCAAGGTGGTTCACCTTTTTGAACCGGGCATCCAGGAAGATGGCTGGAGAGTTTCCGGTGGACCTGCGTACCTGGCGGAAAGACGGGGGCCAAGACAAGCACTCCCCCTCCTCGCATGGAGACCCTCCTCTGGGCCATCAGGTGCCCCGCTGTGTTTCTTCCGGAGCCACGGTGCTGCGGGAACCTGTGGCCAGAGACACTTCGATGGGTCAGCCTGAGCCCCGACCGAGGACTCGAGATGCAGAGTCCCCCAAAGGTGGGCTGCAGGAGGAGAAGAAGCCCGAGATGTATTTGCCTCTGAGAAAGCGCCGTTATGCCATGGAGGGGGCAAACGGGGACACGCCGGGACCTCTGGCTGGCAAAGTCCCCAAGACAGAGAGTGGGCAGGAGGGGAACGGTGCCCGGTCACCCCACTGCAATGGGTACCACCCTTGTTATGTCTCCATGCCCTACCCCAGGGTACCGGTTTCCTGTTATCAAGGTAAGGACACAGCACCTCTTTGAAATGAAAACCTTCTCTTCTTCCTTCCTTCCTTCCTTCCTTTTTCTCCCCCTAATTTTTATCCTGCCGGTTTCTTTCTCGCCGTGTCCCCCCCCCCCACCCCTCACCCACCAATGCTTCAGGGCAGCTTCTCTTTTTTTCTGGTACCCCTTAGGAACAACAGACCACACATCCAATCTCTTTATGTATTTCATGCAATCTATTATAGCCGGATTCGGGGTGGCTTATAATAAATGCTAGGAAACTGAAACAATTCAACATATTATAGGCAACGACATAGAATAAGGACAGCCCAGGCTATAAAAAAACATTAAGAGAGAGACAGCCCACCCCCCTCTCACAACCTAGGTTTTTCTTAGTTCTTAGTTTACCTGGGGTAAGGAGGGTTAAGTAAATAAATGAGTGGAGGTGACCCACCCTAACCCACCCACCCAATATTTCCTCTGGGAGATAGGCTGGCAGGGGACGAGAGAGGGAGAGAAAAGGAGGAAGAGAGGGGAAGAGGGGGAGAGAGGAAGAAGGGAGGGAGAGGGGAGAAAGAGGGAGAGACAGGGGGAGGCGGTGGAGAGAAACGAGGGGAGAGAGAGATGGGGGAGAGAAGGAGAGGGAGGGAGAGGAAAGGAAAAAGAGGGAGAGGGGGAGAGAAACAGAAAGGGGGAGAGGTGGGAGAAGCAGAGGGGGAGGGGAGGGGAGAGGGAGGAAGAGGGGGAGGGTGGGAAGAGAAAGGGGGAGAGATGGGGAGAGGAGAGAGGGAGGGAAAGACAGTGATAGAGAAAGGGGGAGAAAGGAGGGAGGAGAGCGGGTGGGAAAGAGAAGGAGAGGGGGAGAGAAATGGGGAGAAAGGGGGAGAGAGGGGGTGGGAGAAGCAGAGAGGGAGGGGGAGGGGAGAGGGAGGAAGTGGGGGAGGATGGAGAGAGAGAGAGAAAGGGGGAGAGATGGGGAGGGGAGAGAGGGAGGGAAAGAGTGATAGAGAAAGGGGGAGAAAGGAGGGAGGAAAGAGGGTGGGAGAGAGAGAGGGGGGGAGGGGGAGGGAGAAAGGGGGAGGGGGAGAGAGACAGAGAGATTGCCCTGTAAAAATACTTTTTTAAAAAAATGAATTTCTTGCGAGAGAGGTTGCTATCAATCAACCAGCAGTTCACAAAGGAGCCTCTGGTGCCTCCTGAGCCCACAGCAGTTCCTCAGGCTTCCCCGATTGGGGGCGGGGGGGGCAGGGGAAGAGGGGCAGGTGGTCTCAGTGGGGTGGATATTAGGAACAGCGGGACCATCCGCAACTCCTTCCCCAGATGAAATGACATCAAGGAAAGCTCCTGGCGGTCCTAGGCTGATCCTCCATTCTCTCTTGCCGCTTGCGGCGGCTTGATCTCTTCCCCCATGGTCCTCGCTTAAGCGACTGCAACCGAGAGCGGCAGCTCTGTGGCCGAGGGACGAGGTCGTAAAAGTGAAACGACCCGTGACCACGCCCGATTTATGACCTCAATTCTGCTGTGGTGATTAAAGCGAATCACCTGCCGTTCTTTGGCATGATGTGAGCAGAAACTTGCAACTTCCTGCTGGCTTCCCCATTGCTGAGACGCCCCGTAAGTTCAAGGATTGGTCATAAAACTACCTTTTCAGCATCAAAAGCAGGGGACTATTTGGAGCTCAGGGTTGAACCGTGGAGTCATTGATGCTCTTTTGTTTTCTTATAGACCAGTGATGGCTAACCTTTTTGCCATCGTGTGCCAGGAGCGGGGGGCCCATAATTCTATGTGCCCAGCGTGTGCGACCCCCACTCCCGCCCCCCGCTCCTGGAACGTGATGGCATGGTGGTCCCGGTAGGCCTGTATTTCTCTCTCCCCAGGCACCAGAGCCTTTCTAGGAGCTTGGGGAGGACAAAAAACAGCCTCCCCCCACCCGCTGAGGCCCTCCGGAAGCAGAAAACTTTCTGTTTCCCTACTTCCGGTGGGCCCAGAAGGCCCAAAAATCAGCTGGCTGGCGCGCATATGCGTGCTGGAGCTGAGCTCACGTGCCCACCGATATGGCTACGCGTGCCATAGGTTCGCCATCATGGTTATAGATGTTTCATTACCCTATTAGGTAATATCATCAGTTCTAGAAGGGAGTGGAGTTTATTTATTTATTTATTTATTATATTTCTATACCGCCTTTCTCCCGTAGGACTCAAGGCGGTGTACAGTCAAGAAAAAATATAGATACACAAACATCATAAAATTGCTAATTAAAATTATTATTATAACATAGTTTGGCCCAATTAAATAGAACCCAAAATTAGATAACATAATAGGGTTTGCTCTCTGTTTATTTATATATATAAGTGGCTCGCTCTGTCAGCGTTGGAGGTAGTGTTCTTGGCGGTTCCTTAATTAGGCTGTTTTCACACTAAGTTCGAACAGTCGCTAAACAGGGCAGTTGTTAACCGGGGACTCCGCATATTTTATCCAGGTACATAGGCAGGTATGGTAGATAGTAACGATGGTTTCTCTTCCGTTCTGCGTTACATTGAATATGCCCAACGTAGACACCCCATACTGGTTCAAGAGGTCGGACGCCCAACGGAAATTTGAAACTTATAGGAATGGGAGGAAGGACATCAACTGTCTTTGGGGGCAGTTGAGCCAAATCCAGATGCAGTTTGGAGGCCTCGGCCCCTTTCTGTGGATACGTCCCTGGCGTTACTTCCTAAGTGAAGCCAAGAGGTGCCTTGACCAAGTGAGAAGCTGGTTCCATCTCTGGGTTGAGGGGAATCAAAGATGACCTGGCCAGAAACCAGGTGGCTGGGAGTTCTAGTCCCAGCCTTAGGCATGAAACCTGGCTGGGTGACTTTGGGCCCAATCACCAGGAGACGGTGAGCTCTAATCCTGCCTCAAGCGTGAAAGCCAACTAGGTGACTTTGGGTAAATCACCAGGAGATGGTGAGTTCTAGTCCCGCCTCAAGCATGAAAGCTGGCTGAATCAGGGGTGAAATGCTCCCGGTTCGGACCGGTTTGGCCTATCCGGTAGCGATCGTGGCGGTTGGTTCGGAGAACGGGTAGCGATGGCGGCGCCACCTGGTTGTTGTTACCAGGTTTTTTTTTGGTTTTTTTTTACCCTCTGAGCATGTGCAGAAGATTTTGTGCACGCGCAGAGGGTCCACGCGTGCATGTGACACGCATGAGCGAAGAAAGCATGCGCACGCGGTGCATGTACTTCCGAACCGGTAAGGAAGGTAAATAGATTTCACCCCTGGGCTGAATAACTTTGGACCAATCACCAGGAGATGGTGAGTTCTAGTCCCATTTTAGGCATGAAAGCCGGCTGGGTGACTTTAAGCCGATTCCTCTCTCTCAGCCCAACCAGCCTCACAGGGTTGTTGTTGAGGACAAACTAGAAGAAGGAAGGTGTGTTGGATATGTTACGCGCCTTGAGTGATTTATCAAAATAATAAAGGCAGGACGGAAGTAAACAAACAAACAAACGAACAAACTTTGCTTCTCATTGTAAATCTCCTCTCCTCTCTTTCCTTTCGAATCCTCAGGTCTGGCCAGCCCCTTTTTGAACCCAGAGCTCCCTCCCCTTTTGCAACCTTTGACGGGGCCATCGCTGCTGGGAATCCTGCCGACTTATTCCTTGATGCCCCCAGCAGAAACACAGCTGGCTTTGAACATTGCCACGGCAACGCAACAAGATGAAGATGGAGACACGTAAGAGGAGAATTTTTTTTTGCAGGGGGAAATCCAGAAGGAACCGGGCAGCGAGAAGAAAAGCCCGTGGGTTTAAGTCCTGGAAAACCACATTTTTGTCAAGGAAGATAGATAGAAAAATAGAGATAGATAGATAGATAGATAGATAGATAGATAGATAGATAGATGATAGGTAGGTAAGTAGATGATAGATAGGTAGGTAGGTAGGTAGATAGATGATAGATAGATAGATGGAAAGAAAGAAAAAAAGAAAGAAAGAAAGAAAGAAAGAAAGAAAGAAAGAAAGAAAGAAAGAAAGAAAGAAAGAAAGAAGAAGGAAGGAAGGAAGGAAGGAAGGAAGGAAGGAAGGAAGGAAGGAAGGAAGGAAAGAAAGAAAGAAAGAAAGAAAGAAAGAGAAGAAGAAAGAAAGAAAGAAAGAAAGAAGAAGAAGAAGAAGAAGAAGAAGAAGAAAGAAAGAAAGAAAGAAAGAAAGAAAGAAAGAAAGAAAGAAAGAAAGAAAGAAAGAAAGAAAGAAAGAAAGACGGATGGAGAGAGAGAGAGAGAGAGAGAGAGAGAGAGAGAGAAAGCCAGATAGATAGATAGAGATAGAGATAGAGATAGAGAGAGAGAGAGAGAGAGAGAGAGAGAGAGAGAGAGAGAGAGAGAGAGAGAGAGAGACCATGTTTCTCCAAAAATAAGACCGGATCTTATATTAATTTTTGCTCCAAAAGACGCATTAGGGCTTATTTTCTGGTTAGGGCTTATTTTGGAGGAAATACGGAAATACGGTACTAAATGCATCCATCTTAACTGGAGCTTATTTTGGGGGTAGGGCTTATATTATGAGCATCCTGAAAAATCAGGACTTATTTTCCGGTTGGGTCCTATTTTCAGGGAAACAGAGTAAATGGGTGGATGGATGGATGGATGGATGGGTGGATGGATGGATACAGATACAGATACATTAACAGACTTGGAAGGGACCTTGTAGGTCATCTAGTCCAACCCCGTCCATCAGACCCTACATCATTTCTGACAGGTGGCTGTTCACTCTCTTCTTGAAACCTTCCAGTGATGAAACTCCCACAACTTCTAAGCAAGCTGTTCCATTGGTTGAAACAGAGAGGAAGGGAAGGAGGGAGAGAGAGAGAGAGAGAGAGAGGGAGAGAGAGAGAGGGAGGGATCTTAAAAGTTTCAGGGTTCTTGGCCTTACGGGTGAAATTCTGGAGATAAATTTAATTGTAATTGTGCTTTTAGCTGGATAGATACACGGGTAGTCCTTGACTTACAACACTTGTTTAATGACCATTCCAATTTTTAATGGCACTGAAAAAGCCACTTACGATTGGTCCTCACACTTATGACCATCCCAGTTATAGTCGTAAGTCGAGGACTACCTGTAATTGGGCTGCGGGGGATATGCAACCCATTTTTCTGACTATTTACACCTTTTACTATCTTCAATAAGTTAGTTCTCGACCTAGGACCCCAACTGAGCCCAACATTTCTGTTGTTAGGTGACCTGTGTTCCATTTTACGACCTTTCTTGCCGCTGTTGTTAGGCGAATCACTGCAATGAAGTTAGTAACTCGGCTGTTAAATGAATCTGGTGGACTTTGCTGGTCAAAAGGTCACATAAGGGGAATCACGTGACTCCAGGACCATCATAAATACGAGCCAGTTGCCAAGCGTTCGAATTTTGATCACGTGACGGTGGAGATGTTGCAAATGGTCATAAGTGTGAAAAATGCCCATAAGTCCCTTTTTTCAATGATGTTGTAACTTCGAATGGTCACTAAATGAATAGTTGTAATTCAAGGTCTACCTGCACAGGTAGTTCTCGACTTACAACTTGATCACTGAGTGTCGGTTCGAAGTTATGACGAATGCCCTAAAAAGTTTCTTACGAAGATCCGTAATTCCAACTTCTGAGACAAACACACAACCACAAGTCACACAACTGCATTTTGGTCCCTCGGCAACCGGCTCACATTTACAGTTGTTTGCCGCCCTCCATGATTAGGTAATTGTGATTTTTTTGCTGGAAACTGGCAAATACTTTTGATTTCCTGACAAAAATCACCCCAGAGCAAACAACAGGTTTCCTTAACAGAGCCGTTGCATTCGACTTTACAACCTCTTCAAAAACGGTTGTAAAATAGGGACCCGGTCATGCAATGATCTGCTGTACGACCGTCAGAACTTGCAATCGTAGTTATAGGGCTCAATTACGGTCGTAATTCCAGGACTACAGGTAGTCCTCAACTTACAACAAGCTCATTTAGTGACTGTTCAAAGTTAAAACGGCACTGAAGGAAAAAAAAGTGACTTAGGAGCATTTTTCACACTTAATGACCGCGGGAGCGTTCCCGTGATGACGCGATCAATATTCAGCATCAATATTCAGATGCTTGACAACTGACTTACGACGGTCACACTGATCCCCTTTTTGCGACCTTCCGATCAGCCGAGTCAATGGGGGAAGCCAGATTCCCTTAACAACCCTCTGACTGAATTTGACAACAGCGGCAGGGGAAGTTGTAAAACTGAGGCCAAACTCTCTGAACAAATGTTTCATTTAGCGCCAGACATTTAAGTCTCAGTTGCGGTCGTAAGGCGAGGACTAATCTGCTCTCTCCTGACCCTTCGCCTTGAGTGGGGCTGTTGTTGGAAACGGCACCCTTTCAGTAAATTTCAAGCTCTGCCCAACAAGCCAGCTTTGATCTATTTACAAATAAATAACCTGCAAGTTATATCCTCTTCTTCGCTTCCTGTTCTGGGCCAAAAGCCACATTCAAAGCCAAGAGGGTGGTTTTTTTTTTCCCCTTAATGCTTCTGCTATTGTTGCCCTAAGAACAGTTCCTGCTGCTTTTGAATCAAAGCGAGCTTAAGCTGGAAGGGGAAATCCCCCAGTTGTGCTGCAGCTGAATCTCTCTCTTACACACTCACACACACACACACAAACCTGTTCCTCCCTAGCCGGCTGGTGTTTTTTTTTTTTTAAATATTTTTTTTTCCCCTCCCTGCTACGTAACCCTTGGTAACTTTGCTCCTTTTACAGGAATGGGGCAAAGGGTGTTGGCTGGCCCCGAAGGCAAGGCGGGACATCTTCTCTTGCCAACACACAAACACACACAACACCCAAAGAGAGAGACACCCTTTTTCCTTCTCCTCCTGCCCTGCAGAATTGCAGAGGAAAATCTGGCCGCAAAGGAAGGTTCATGGTTGGCCATGGGAAGCAGAATCCCGGCGAACCTTCGTGGAGGAGCGGTTGGTGGGGTTTGGGAGATGCTTGGCTTGGCTTGGCTCGGCTTGGCTGCTCCGGTAAGGAAGCTGACTGACTGACTGCCTTCGTGGTGAGGCAGGAAGCAAAGGTCACAGCCAGCCAGAGAGAGCCGGTGGTTCTTACTGGAAGGCTCTGCCTGGGGAGCCCTTCCCACTGCTATCAATGGGGCTCAGTTTCGCTTTATTGTAAACGGAGTGCCGGAGAGCTTTTGTGAAATCACACGATGCGATGCGGCATGCATGACCTTGGGAGAGAGAGAGAGCGCTGTCCCACGCCCGGAAGTGTGGTTGGGGCCCTGAGGGCAGGGACTCATCTGTGAGCAAAACACATTTCAAAAGTGGAGGAGGAGGAGGAGGAGGAGGAGGAGGAGGAAGATCCTCTCGGTTCGTTTGAGCTCCCCTTTGCAAAAGGAGGCGACTTTTTTTGACAGCTGTCTCAGCAGGCGAGAAACCCCAGAATAGTGTTGTTTTTTTCAACCTCAGCGCTTGTAGAAGCTTCAACTCCCAGAATTCCCCAGCCAGCAAGTCCCCATGTCTTAAAAGCGTGGTGATTAGGGAATTCTGGGAGTTGAAGTCCACACATCTTAAGAGCATGGTGATTAGGGAATTCTGGAAGATGAAGTCCACATCTCGGCATGCCTGCCTGCCTGCCTGCCTGCCTCCATCCATCCATCCATCCATCCACCCACCCACCCACCCACCCAATCTATCATCTGTCTGTCTGTCTATCTATCTATCTATCTATCTATCTATCTATCTATCTATCTATCTATCTATCTATCTATCTAATATCTCTCTCATCTATCTCTTTCTCTCTCTCTCTCTCTCTCTCTCTCTCTATCTATCTATCTATCTATCTATCTACTGTAGCTAGCTAGCTATCTATCTCTCTCTCTCTCTCATCTATCTATCTATCTATCTATCTATCTATCTATCTATCTATCTAATATCTCTCTCATCTATCTCTTTCTCTCTCTCTCTCTCTCTCTCTCTATCTATCTATCTATCTATCTATCTATCTACTGTAGCTAGCTAGCTATCTCTCTCTCTCTCTCATCTATCTATCTATCTATCTATCTATCTATCTATCTATCTACTGTATCTATCTATCTATCTATCTATCTATCTATCTATCTATCTATCTATCTGTGTCTGTTGTCTGTCTATCTATCATCTATCTATCACCTAATCAAGGAACCACCCCCACTGACACTAAACAGGGCAAGCCACTAGTACATAAACAGAGCAAACCCCACTCCTTTCTAGCACGGATGATGTTACCTAGTTGGGTAACCAGACGTCTGCAAGGAAACCGTCAAGCTCAGAGAGCACCAAGGACCCCGCCCGTTAAGGTGAATGTCTAAAGAGCTTTGGGAGGGTCCCTGAAAACGTCCTTTGCTCTCTTGTAGGCCACTCCACATTGCTGTAGCTCAGGGGAACCTGCTGGCCGCTCAGCATTTGGCGATCCTTTTCCACCATGGACAGCGGGACCTGGATATTTTCAACAACCTACGACAGGTTAGTGCAACGCAAGAAGAGAACAGTTGTGTAGGACGCTCCCTTTACAAAGGGATGAGTTGGGTTGGTGTGAGTGCAAGTGACAAACGGAGGGAGTTTTTCTAATCTGAGCCTCCAGTGTCAGCCTTTATGTTATGCTAAGGGACGTGGTGGCTCAGTGGCTAAGACGCTGAGCTTGTCGATCAAAAAGGTCAGCAGTTCAGCGGTTCGAATCCCTAGCGCCGCATAACGGGGTGAGCTCCCATGACTTGTCCCAGCTTCTGCCAACCTAGCAGTTCGAAAGCACGTAAAGAAAAAAAAATGCAAGTAGAAAAATAGGGACCACCTTTGGTGGGAAGGTAACAGCGTTCCGTGCGCCTTTGCCGTTGAGTCATGCTGGCCACATGACCACGGAGACGTCTTCAGACAGTGCTGGCTCTTTGGCTTTGAAACGGAGATGAGCATCGCCCCCTAGAGTCAGGAACGATTATCACCTATGTGCAAAGGAAACCTTTAAATTTACCTTTATGAAATATGAAAATAAATATAATATAAAACAGCAGTATAAATATGAATATAAGTATAAATATATATAAATATGCAGCTTAAATAATCAAAGACTTATTCGATCAATCAATTCTTAATGCTTAATATTTAGTATTCAACAGTTAATACTTATAATGCTTATAGTACTTAAATTAAACTATATATGATATAAAATCAAGAAAAGAAATATATATATATATATATATAATATAGTGCTGTCCTAGCACTGGTGTGAGATATTTTGAACCTGGGATTTCCTTGCATGGAAAACACTTTTGCACGCTGTAACCCTGATCTGCAACCTTTCCTGATCTAGGGAGGAAGGGCTCCTCAAAGTACATGAGCCAAACAGAAAGCCTCTGGTATTGATTTAAATAAAAACAACAAGTTTCTAGCCCTTAAGCCTGAGAAGATAGGCTTGAATGCACAGAAGCAGAGAGGCAGCTGAAGGAGATTTCTATTGTGGGGTGCGGCTTTGGCATACCGCTTGTTTCCTGGTGGTGCCCCACCCTTCAAGGAAAAATTGCATCATAGCTTGTAGGTAAATTGAAGCCAGTGGGCTGAATTTCTGTAACACACTGCTTCCTCTGGCGCGGGACGGTGTTTTTCAAAACGGAAACTGGGAACCAGTGCAAGGAGGAAACTGGGACGTTGTTGGAGCAGGTAGAGGCAAGATCGGTGGAAGCTTGTCAGAAGGAGGTCCAATCTGGAAATTAAGAAGGAATTTCCTGATAATGAGAATTATTAAGCAGCCGAACAACTGGCCTCCCCACGTTGTGGGTGCTCCATCAAGAAAAGCTTTTCAAAAAAAGGATTTATCCAGGATGGTATACAGATAGTCCTTGACTTACAATCGTTTGTTTAGTGACCATTCAGCGGCACTGAAAAAAGTGACATATGACTGTTTTTCACACTTAACCACCACTGTGGCATCTCCATAGTCACGTGATCAAAATTCAGACCTTTGGCAACTGACTCGTACCTATGACGGTTGCAATGTCTTGGGGGGTGGTGGTATGTAATCCCCTTTTGTGTCCTCCCACGAGCCAAGTCAATCTGATTCACTTAACAACCGTGTTACTTACTCAACAACTGCCGTGAACTTAACTGGGGCGAGAAAAGCCGTACAACGGGAGGAATAACCCACGTCACGATTGCGTCACTTAGCGACAGAAGCGTTGGGGCTGGGTTGCTGTTGTAAGTTGAGGACTACCTGCAATTGGGCAGGGGTTGGAATAGGAGACCTCCAAGGTCCCTTTCGGCCCTATAATTCTGTGCTTCTATGACTGAGAGAGGGAAATCGGTTCTACACGAGTGACAGTGGATATTCTCAAAGCAGGAGCTGAGTAGGAATTAGGATTTCACCAGCAGAACTCAGTTGGTTGGGCAGGAAAGAGGTGGTTCTAGAGCAGATAGACTTGATTTACTCGACCATGCCTGGAGCTTTGTTTACCTCACTGTGACCGCCATTTTGATTTCTTTGACACTTCCCTAAAGCTTTGATTGCTTCATTGGGACCGCCATTTTGACTTCTTTGACCGTTCCCTGGAGCTTTGATTGCCTCATTGGGACTGCCATTTTGATTTCTTTGACCCTTCCCTAAAGCTTTGATTGCCTCATTGCGACTGCCATTTTGACTTCTTTGACCCATAGCTGGTGCTTTGGTTGCCTCATTGCGCCTGCCATTTTGATTTCTTTGACCCTTCCCTGGAGCTTTGATTGCCTCATTGCGACTGCCATTTTGACTTCTTTGACCCTTCCCTGGAGCTTTGATTGCCTCATTGCGACCGCCATTTTGACTTCTTTGACCCTTCCCTAAAGGTTTGATTGCCTCATTGGGACAGCCATTTTGATTTCTTTAACTCTTCCCTGGAGCTATGATTGCCTCATTGCGACCACCATTTTGACTTATTTGACCCATAGCTGGCGCTTTGGTTGCCTCATTGCATCTGCCATTTTGATTTCTTTGACCCTTCCCTAAAGCTTTGATTGCCTCATTGGGACCGCCATTTTGACTTCTTTGACCCTTCGCTGGAGCTTTGCTTGCCTCCCTGTAACCGCCATCTTCACATGCCCTGAGTTTTGATTGCCTCATTGCGACCGCCATCTTGACTTCTTTGACCCTGCCCTTCTTAACTTCAATGGCAATCCTTGCCATCCCTCTTCTTGACTTTTTTGGACCGGACAGAGAGCACAGATTATTGACTTAGTTCCTGGCAACCATTTGGGCTCTGCTCTCCCCACCCCCACTCCCCACTCCTCTCTCTCTCTCTCCACCCCTGGGACTTTCCCTTGATCTGCTGGTGGCAAAAAAAACTCAAGAGTCACTTCCTCAAACTATTGCTCAAGAGAACTTGCTTCACGGTCAGCGAAGTCGGATTATAAGCGCCGAACTAGCAGTGAGACAGGAGGAAATTGGGGTCAGAGCTCGCAGCTTTGCTCTGACGTCTTCGTTTTGAGCAAAGAACAACAGGCTTGGAAGGGACTTTGGAGGTCGTCCAGTTCAGTGGTCACCAACTGGTGGCCCGTGAGAAAATTTTGGTGGTCCGTGGAAAAATTATTTGCATTTTTTTTATATTGCACTAAATACTATTTATCTTTTTTAAAAAAATTCATATTAGTGGTCCATTAGTGATTTAAAATTATGAGGTCTTTTTTTTTTTTTTTTTTAATTTGATTTATATGCCGCCCTTCTCCGGAGACTCAAGGCGGCTTACAATGCACTAAGCAATAGCCTTCATCCTTTTGTATATTTTATACAAAGTCAGCTTATTGCCCCCACAAACTGGGTCCTCAATTTACCTACCTTACAAAGGATGGAAGGCTGAGTCAACCTTGAGCCTGGCGAGATTCGAACCTGCAGTAATTGCAGGCAGCTGGTCTTAATAACAGGGTGCTTTAGACCACTGTACTACCAAGGGTACCAAGGTCTGAAAGGTTGGTGACCCCTGGTCTAGTCCAACCCAGTGGTGAAATGTAAATTTTGTTACTACCGGTTCTGTGGGTATGGCTTGGTGGGGTGGGTGGGTAATATGACTGAGTGGCCGCGGCCAACTTTTGTTTTTTTACTTTTAAAACCATTTTTCTACAACCTCTTCAGCTGAAGAGGTTGTTAAAAAAATACTTTTAAAGCCTCTGACGATCCCAGCTGACTTGCCTGACTGAGTGGGCGCGGCCAACTTTTATTTTTTTACTTTTAAAAGCATTTTTTCTATAACCTCTTCGGCCGAAGAGGTTGTAGAAAAAATGCTTTTAAAAATTAAAAAAAAAAAGCCTCTGATGATTGCACGGCTCAGCTGGGCAATGGGGGGAGGGGGGCAGGGATTTTTGCTACTGGTTCTCCGAACCACCCGCCTCCATCGCTACTGGATCGGGCGATCCGGCCCAAACCGGGAGCATTTCACTCCTAGTCCAACCCCTTGCTCAAGCAACAGATTCTAATCTACACCCTTCCTTTATGCATCGTACTAGCGGTTCTGAACCGAAATAATAATATTCCTTCAAGCCTTTGAGATGACTTCATGTCGTCGTCCTACCCAGAGGTCCACGGACCACTGGCTGAGTGTTCTGTCCCAGCTCCGGATTCCCGAGGATATAGACACACACCAACGGTCCTTATCAAATTTATTAAGTAGCAAGAATAAACCAAAATCTGGCAAAAGTTGGCAACCAGCCCAGAAAGCAAGATACGATAAGACTTTTCCAAAAATGCTCTGATGATAATTACAAGTTGTTTCTAGCAAGAAACTTACTAATGGCATGTGACTTAAATAGGCTAAGGGAGTGGCCAATTATCCTCAAGCCTTACTCTCGAGGAGACCTCCTCCTCCTGAGTAGCCACTGCTGCCTTTTGGCAGCCCTGCGTGCTCGAGCGTTGAGAAGAGGCTCCTCTACTTCGCTCTCTCCACTTGAAGGAGCCTCTGGAGGTTCTGAAGGCCCTGGCTGAGTCTCTGCCTCTGGCACCACATCCTCTTCAGCCTCCTCGCTGTCCGACGCGAGCCCCGGCTGCAACACCATACCAGCCTCCTCGTCGTCGGGATCAGCCACGATCCGCGCAGGCCGCTGGCAGGCCACAATACTGAGTGAGAATCACTGCCTTCTCCATTATCTATGTGGTACGTTCGCATAAAGTTTTTCAAAGTAGGATAATTTGAGCTTGGTCTTTTTACCTCTCGAGTGAGAAGGCTGAGTTGAGATGAACGATCCGTTGATTTGTTTTCTTGGCCACCCACGGGGAAGTCCTCTCCTTGACATCAAAGGTCAAAGGCCGACTCATCCTTTCCTTCTTCTTTGAAGTTCAACTTTCACTTTCTGAGCGCATGGTAGGGAATCCCATGGCTTGCACATTTCTGATCTTTGGAGCTATGTAGACCAGTGTCTGTAGAGATTCTCAGTCATCCAGGTCTTGGTTGTCCCAAAGGTGCTTCCTTGGTTTTTCTTTTGAAGACGTTTCGCTTCTCATCCAAGAAGCTTCTTCAGCTCTGACTGGATGGTGGAGAATGGAAGGGTTTATACTCCTTGTAGATAACTGGTCATTTGCATCCTTTTAGAGCAGTGTTTCTCAACCTTGGAAGCTTGAAGATGGGTGGACTTCAACTCCCAGAATCCCCCAGCCAGCGCTGCTGGCTGGAGGATTCTGGGAATTGAAGTCCACCCATCTTCAAGCTACCAAGGTTGAGAAACACTGTTTTAGAGGGTCGTTGAAGCACTTGGGGCAGTGGTGAAATGTAAAATTTGTTACTACCAGTTCTGTGGGCACCAGTTCTTCGTGGTGGTGGTGGTGGGGGGGGGTAATGTGACTGGGTGGGCGTGGCCATCTTTTTTTTTTTTCCTTTACTTTTAAAAGCATTTTTTTTCTACAACCTCTTCAGCCGAGTAAAAGTTTTTTAAAAATGCTTTTAAAAGCCTCTGACGATCAGGCAACTCAGCGGGGATCATCAGAGGCTTTTAAAGGCATTTTTTTTTTCCTACAACCTCTTCAGCCGTAAAAAAAAAAAAAAAAAGCCTCTGATGATCGCGTGGCTCAGCTGGGCATGGGGGGGGTTGGGGCGGGAGGGGCAAGGATTTTTGCTGCCAGTTCTCCGAACCACCCGCCATCATCGCTACCCGGATCGGGCGATCCGGTCCAAACCAGGAGCATTTCACCCCTGACTTGGGGGGGGGTTATCTGTGTCCTCAGGATCACCTGAGTAGTGCAAATGGTTCCTGTAATCTGCCATTTTTTTTCCTCTGGAAATTGATTCCTGCTCCCACACCATTCAAAGGGTGTTCCTCCTAAATTGTAAAGCTAAACGTCTTTAGAGATTCTCAGTCATCCAGGTCATGGTTGTCCCAAAGGTGCTTTTTCAGAAGGCAATTGGATTTTCTTATTTTTTCTTTTTCTTTTGAGTGTTCCTCAACCTTTACAATTTCAAGATGTGTGGACTCCAACTTCCAGTGGTTGGTAGGAGTGAGAGTGGTTTCCCCACTCTCACTCCTACCTTAAAAAGATATCCAGTAAAGTATGACTCCTAAACAGCACATGGCCTCTGGGTTTGGAAACAAACTACCGTTAGTCCTCATTTAGTGACCATCTCCTTCGGCAACTATTCTGACGGTGAGGGAGAAAATAACTCTGCAACCATTCCTCGCCTTTACAACCTTCCCGGATCTGTCAAAGCAAAAGAAAGCTGAAGTCAGATCCGAAAATCGTGATTTTTTTTTTTGCACTTGGCGGCCGCTCCGTTTAACAACCAAGTGGCTAATTATGGTCGCTAAGCGAGGACTCCTTCCGTTTTGTTAGCTTCCGTAAATGTGTTTATCTGCGGTGGCTTGTTGTTGTTTTTACAATTGATGGTTTCAACGGTCGTTTTGATGTTTTTATATTGTGAGCCGCCCAGAGTCGCTGGATACGAGATGGATGGCAAATAAAACTTCATTTATTTCATAAACTTCCTTTATTTTCAGTAAATGCATGCATGAATGAATGCATGATTAAATGAATGAAATTTTGTTTGCAAAGGCAAGCTGTGCCCTTCTAACAGAAGTCTGCCTGCATTTCCTGCAAGCTGGCGAGCTTACTGGGAAGTGGGGAGAGGGCAGCCTTTGCTACATCTTTGGGCTGCGCCTGCCCCCACATGGGTCCCATTGCACCCCCCCCCACCATCATTTCCTTCTCTGTTTCTTATAAATCTTGTTTTGGACCCAGTCCCCCCCTTCTCCCCGCCTTTTCTGAGAAACCTCCGGCTGCATGAAGGCGAGCAGGTGTAAGAGATGCGGTTTGATCATGGGAACTCAGCTGGTTGGTTTCCTCCGAATTGGGTGAGTAAGAACCGTTGAGACGAAGCTGGGGTGCCGGGCAACGGCGTGGCCGTGGTTCCAGGGAAGAGCACCAAGGACAGTGGGTTCTGCCTTGTGGGCATCTCGGTTTGTTGTGTTGGGTTGACTTCCTCTGCAAACCGGTGCCATTACCCAGAAATGACCCCCGTAGCCCAAAAAGCTTTCTCCGCCCATCAAGCGTGGCGAGACACAGCGCACGAAAACGTCTGTTCCTGCAGCGGAAACCTTGAATTCTGCATGTTCAATTCAGGGGTTGAATTTAGATTGAGATTGAGATTTTTATTTATTTATTTTTTGTTGTTGTGGCCGCCGATCTGAGCAAGTGACACTGGGTGGCAAACCGCCTTAAAAACAAAATGCAGCGCTTTTTCTTTTTCATTTCTTGCAATTTTTCTCTTTTTAAAATCTCTTTCTTTACTTTTTTTCTTGCTTACGTTAGATTAATTGGCATAACTTTTTTTAAAAAAAGTTTTAATAAAAACTCTAGAGGGGTTTGGGGATATCGAGGTGCTTCTGCTGTGTGTAAATAAACCCTTTAGAGAAAAACCCATTTAGCTGCCATTAAGGCACCCGACTAGAAAGTGGAAGATTGGGAGTTCTAGTTCTGTTTTAGGCATGAAAGCCGGCTGGGTGACTTTGGGCCAATAATCAGGAGACGGTAAATTCTAGTCCTGCCTTATACATGGCCAGTCCTTTTCTCTCAGACCAGCCCATCTCACAGGGTTGTTGTTTTGGGGGAAATAGAAGGGAGGAGGTTGGATTGGATATGTTCCCCACCTTGAGTTAATTTTAGAAATAATAAAGATAGGAAAGAAAGAAACAAACAAACAAAAAGAAGGAAGGAAGGAAGGAAGGAAGGAAGGAAGGAAGGAAGGAAGGAAGAAAGAGTAAGAGGGAGGGAGTGAGGGGAGGAGGGAAGGAAGGAAAGGAAGGAAAGAAAGAAAGAAAGAAAGAAAGAGAAAGAAAGAAAGAAAGAAAGAAAGAAAGAAAGAAAGAAAGAAAGAAAGAAAGAAAGAAAGAAATAGGAAGGAGGAAAGGAGGGGAGGAAGGAAGGAAGGAAGGAAGGAAGGAAGGAAGGAAGGAAGGAAGGAAGAAAGAAAGAAATAGGAAGGAGGGAGGGAGGGGAGAAATAAGAAAGAAAGGAAAGAAAGAAGAAAGAAAGAAAAAGAAAGAAAGAAAGAAAGAAAGAGGAGGGAGGGAGTGGAGAAAGAAAGAAAGAAAGAGAAAGAAAGAAAGAAAGAAAGAAAGAAAGAAAGAAAGAAAGAAAGAAAGAAAGAAAGAAAGAGGAAGGAGGGAGGGAGGGGAGAAATAAGAAAGAAAGAAAGAAAGAAAGAAGGAAGGAAGGAAGGAAGGAAGGAAGGAAGGAAGGAAGGAAGGAAGGAAGGAAAGAAATAGGAAGGAGGAAGGGAGGGGAGGAGGAAGGAAGTAAGGAAAGAAAGAAAGAAAGAAAGAAAGAAAGAAAGAAAGAAAGAAAGAAAGAAAGAAAGAAAAGAAAATCTCCATGTATTCCCTGGCAGTGATCAGCCCCTTTTCCTTCCCCTATTTCCAGACTCCTTTACATTTGGCGGTCATCGTAGCTCAGCCTTCCCTGGTGAAACTCCTGCTGTCCCACGGCGCATCCCCCATGGTGCTGGACCGGCATGGACAAACTGCTCTGCATCTGGCTTGCGAACACAGCAGCCTCCGTTGCCTGCAGGAGTTGTTGGAAGGATGTCCCGCCACACTGGATCTCGAGGCCCGGAATTTCGAGGGTGAGCATGGAAGCCTAATAGGATGACATGATGAAATAAGATAAATTCAAAAATTCCAGACCACTTAAGACAGTGTTTCTCAACCTTGGAAGCTTGAAGATGGGTGGACTTCAACTCCCAGAATCCCCCAGCCGGGATTCTGGGAATTGAAGTCCACCCATCTTCAAGCTTCCAAGGTTGAGAAACACTGACTTAAGAGTTTGTAGTAGAGTCCTCGACTTACAACCATTCGTTTACTGACCATTCAAAACGCTACTGAAAGAAGGGACTTGATAACCAGTCTTCACACTCAACAACCATCATAGTCATGCGATCAAAATTTGGGGGCATGTATGTACAACAATTGCAGCATCTTTACCTCATGCGTTCACCATTTGCGGCCTTCCCAGCCGACTTACGATGAGCAAGTCGGGGGGGGGTGGAACACCAGATTCACTTAACGACCATGTGATTCGTTTTACAACGGGGGCAAAAAAAAGGGTCGCAAAATAGAGTGTGACTCACTCAACAACCGCCTTGCTTAACGATTGAAATTCGAGTCCCATTTGCGGTCAGGCAAAGACTACCTGTACGGACTTCATGGGATCTGGGAAACCATCACCGCGAGGTTTTGTACCCAAAATATGATATTCAAAATTATTCCTTGAGATACTAGTTAATATCAAAACCCTACAAAACTAACTACTCTTTATTTTTTCCGTGATGGGAGTACAGGTAGACCTCGATTTACAACCCTTCATTTAGTGACCGTTCAAAGTTACAACAGCACTGAAAAAAAGGAACTTATGACCACATTTTTCACATGACTGTTGTGGCATCCCCATGGCCACGTGATCAAAACTCAGCCTTTTGGTAACTGACTCATATTTATGATGGTTGCAGCATCCCGGGATCCAGTGGTGGGTTGTTCCCGGTTCGGCCCGGTTCTCCCGAGCCGGTAGCGGTGACGATATGACATCACCGAGCCGGTTCTGCCACCCCCCTGTGCCCCCCCCGTGCCCTCCCCCACATTATTCTTACCTTTTATTTGGCCCCACCCCCAATCTATTGCTGCCTCCTAGTCCCAGCTGATCGGCTAGAGGGAAAAAACCTGTTTAAACTCTTGCGGCGGGGCTTCGAAGGGCCGCCCTACAGCTGATCAGTGTTAAAAGAAAACAAATAAGTAGACTAGTGCCTGCAAAAATACATGAATAGATCAGTGCCTGCAAAAATACATGAATAGATCAGTGCCTGCAAAAATACATGAATAGATCAGTGCCTGCAAAAAATAAATGGGTAGATCAGTACAGCTCTGCAAGCAGTTAAAAGCCTGGTAGACCAGTACCTCTGCTAAATCCTAAATAATTGTCACATGACCATCAAGCCACGCCCACAAAATAAGCCATGCCCACAGAACCGATAGTAAAAAAAAATTAGAACCCACCCCTGCCGGGATCATATAATCCCCTTTTGCGACCTTCTGACAAACAAAGTCAACAGGGAAGCCAGCTTCACTTAACAACCGTGTTCCAAACTTCACAACTTGAGTGATTCCCTTAAGAACTGTAGCAACAAAAGTTGTAAAATGGGGTCAAACTCAATTGCCTCACTTAGCAACAGAAATGTTGGGCTTATTGGTGGTCGTAAATCGAGGGCTACCTACATTTGGAATCATTGACAAAATGACAAATGGACAAGAACTGTTTTTTTTTGGGGGGGGGGTTGTTTTGGAAATGTCGCTATTGTGTTCTCCTTTTTGTCTTTGACTAGGTTTTACCCCGTTGCATTTAGCTGTTGCATCTTGTAGCCGTGACATCGTTCTTGCTTTGCTGGATCACGGGGCAGATGTAGATGCTGTGGTAAGCATGGAGTTCAAGAGGATATGGCCAAGCGCCAGGGAAATCGGGAGATTCAGGCAGTTCAATGAGTATAAAGATTTATTGCAAGCTTAAACTGTCTACAAGAATCCGTCCAACTAGCCCTTAAGGGGAATGAGCAGGAGATAAGAAAGGCATTCTAAGAGTGGGCTGGACTTAGATCTCTTGCGGGCATGCAGGGACTGGTGACTTATGACATGCTTGACTCCTCCCTCGGGCTCAGCCTGGTCATCTCTTACAGATATTGGGTATTGTTCATTTTGACGATGTGGGAAGGAGGAAATGAAGTGGGGAAATTGCATGAAAACTCCGCTGATATCTGCATTGGATTGCAAGCTATGAATAATGAAGGATGAAATGTAGAGACCTGTTGGTGAACCGTAAAGTTACATGATATTTTTGCATGTATGGTTTTAGTGAAACTCGGGATGGTTCAATGAAACTCGGGAGATGTTCTGATTAAAGGGGAAAGTTTGTTTTACAAAAGTAAACAAAAAGAACGTTAAATGAATAAGCAGAGGAAAAATTCCTTTTTCATTCCGGGAAAGAGGTTGTGGAATAGGATGTTACAATTTTAAACAACTGAATTGCGGAGGATTGGAATTTTAACAAGGGAATGTTTGAGTAGGCGGAGGAAAGGACTTAAGGAGGAAAACAGACCCCAAAAAAAGGCCCACGATAGACTTGAGTGGCTGCATTTTTGTGTGATGTCATCTTACTCTGATAATATTTATCAGCAGTTAATGAATTTGCAGTAAAGTTAAATCTTTTTCCTTCACATTTTGCTCTGTTTTTCTAGCTTGCCTATTGGCAAACTTGCATCTTGCACTAGTGTGCAAGATTGGGAGTTTGCTCTACAACAGAATTGTATTGGAATATAGTAAAATTATTATTTTTTCCATGAGAACTTTACCTGTTTCTCAGTTATTGGTTTCCAACAGTGTTTCCCCACTGTTTCTACGGGAATTCAGTCTTCAGAGCTTTGGGTAATTTTTTTATGAGGACTTAAAGAATTTGAAATAAATTGCTCTGGTGCAAGATTGGGAGTTTGCTGTACAACAGAATTACATTGTAATAGAGCAAAAATATTATTTTTTCCATGAGAATTTAAGCCCTCATATGTTGTCTGTTTCAGAGTTATTGATTTCCAACCGTGTTCCCCACTGTTTGTATGGGAATTCAGACTTCAGAACATCACAGAAGGCTGTGCTAATGTTAACTACTGTTTTTTTTAAAGATAAATGGAAGAAAGGGAAAGAATCATGATCTCGGAATTGTAAATTTCATTAATGTTCCCAACCTAATGTCAATTGCAACCAACCCTGATTGACTCCTCTTTTTAGGACATAAAGAGTGGCCGATCACCGCTACTTCATGCTGTGGAGAACAATAATTTGGATATGGTGGAGTTGCTACTACAGGTAAGGATGGTTTGTCTTTCTTCAGAAAATCCTCTTTTAGCCTCAAACTATTTTTTAAAAACAGAAACACAAGAAAAATGCATTGACGACAATTGTTCAGTTCCAATAAACAATAGTTTAGCACAAGTTATATAGAAGATTAAGTTAAAGCAAGCAAAACAGTGTTTGTCAAACTTGCCAAACTTTAAGTGTTTGTCAAACTTTGTCAAACTTTGTCAAACTTCCACTTTAAGCTGTGTGGACTTCAACTCCCAGAATTCCCTAGCCAGCCATCCTGGGAGTTAAGATCCACACGACTTAAAGTAGTCAAACCTGAGAAAACACTGACAAACTTCCCATTTTCCCAAACCATAATTTATTTTGTCATCTGGGTCAATGAATATAATTGTCGTAAACCATGTAGCGATACCGCAACTCAGTAACCATGACTTGAAATGCTGCCTGTTTGTAACAAACCATTGTTAACATTGACCAAGGTTCTCACAGTGTGGCAGAAAAGTTGTAAACCCGCTTTTCAGCACAGGAAGGGGGTGTTGTAAACCAATCCAGCCTCGAATCGTAAGGATACGGCAAATACCAAATTTAACCCCGAGCAAATATTTTCCGTTCCATAAGGCCCGTCTTAGCTTTTCATGTCCTCAAACGGCCCTGAAATCTTTGCAAGCCTGCATGTGGAATTTCTAAAACCTCGGTTGTTGTGCATCCTTAAAGTATGTGTGTGTTGTGCCCATTTTACAGCACGGCGCCAACGTGAATGCCCAATCCTACGGGGGCAATACGGCACTCCACACGGCTAGCGGAAGGGGCCTGTTGGACATGCTGCGTCTTCTGGTGAGGAACGGGGCGGATGGCAGCCTGAAAAATTACCACAACGACACTGCCTTGATGGTAGCAAAGAACAAAAAGGTGAGAGATGATACTACGGAGTGAATTTGCAGACGTCTGATTAAGAACCACAGTACAGGTAGTCCTCGACTTAACCACGGCTCGTTTAGCGACCGTTTGAAGTTACAACGGCACTGGAAAAAGTACTTAGGACCATTTTTATTTATTTATTTTATTTATTTGACACAAATTTATATGCTGCCCTTCTCCCAAACGACTCAGGGCAGCAAACACAAGCTAGAAACATACAATGATAAAAGAAGAATCTAATTAAAACCAATTAAAATCAAATAATAAATAATAATTATGACGGTTGTAGTGTCCCGGGGGTCACACGATCCCCTTTTGCGACCTTCTAACAAACTCAGGCTTCAAGAGAAACACAAAGTAATTATTTTCTCTCTGGGACAAAGGACAGGAAGAGAAAGTGGTGTTTACAAGGGGAAGGACGTCATTCAGGTCGGACTGGTTAAACCGTTTCCTCAAAGTTAACAACGGGGGATACGAGAGGCGCATCCTTGGTGTAAATGTAGTGGGGCTTTCATAGGTGATTTCCCCCATGGATGGTGATCCAGGTTCATTACAGGCAGTCCTCGGATTTAATGACCACCGTTGAGTTCAAAATGTCTGCGGCTAAACGAGACCTGTAGTAAGTTTTGCCCACTTTTCTCGCCACCGTTGTTAAGCGAAGCATTGCAGTTGTTAAATCAGTAACGCGGTTGTTAAGTGAGTCTGGCTCCCCCCCCAGCTGACTTTGTCTGTCGGAAGGGATCACATCACATGACCCTGGGACACATCAACCGTCATAAATGTGAGTCAGTGACGGTAGGGATCAGTGGTGGGTTTCAAATTTTTTTACTACCGGTTCTGTGGGTGTGTCTTGGTGGGCGTGGCATGGATTGGTGGGCGTGGATTGGTAGGCATGACAGGGGAAGGATACTTTAAAATCTCCATTCCCACCCCACTCCAAGGGAAGGTTACTGCAAAATCCCCATTTCCTCCTGATCAGCTGGGAGGCAGAAATAGATGGGGGCGGGGCCAGTCAGAATTTTTACTACCAGTTCTCCGAACTACTCAAAATTTCCGCTACCCGGTTCTCCAGAACTGGTCAGAACCTGCTGAAACTTCTGGTAGGCATGCTGCAACGGTTGTAAGTGTGAAAAATGGTTGTAAATCACTTCTTTCCGCGCCATTGTAACTTCAAACGGCTGCTAAATGAAATGTTGTAAGTCGAGGACTTCCTGTATTGCATGAATCTGGGTGGAGGGGGAGGTAGCGTTTTTAAGCCCTACCCAGATATTGTCCCTTCCAACCCTATGAAAAATAATTCATTTGTGATTGCCCAAAAGCCCAATCATGCTTGAAGCAAAACATTTTTGCTGATCCGTACCCAGGCCAGATAGTCCTTGACTTACAACCATTCGTTTAATGACCCGTTCAATCTTACAGCAGCACTGAAATATGTGACTTACGACCCGATCCTCACGCTTACGACGGTTACACTGTTCCCACAGTCATATTCAGGTGCCTGGCATGTATTTACAACATCCCAGGGTCCTGTCATCATCATTTGCGACTTTCCCAGCCAGGTTCCGACAAGGAACGTCCGTGGCAGAAGCCCGATTCACTTAACCGTGAGATTTACTTCACAGTTGCAGTGATTCGCTGAACAACCGTATCAAAAAAAAGGTCACATAATCAGACACAACTCCATTAAACATCCACTTCCATAGCCTTAAATTCTGGTTCCAATTCTGGTCGTAATACGAGGCTCCTCCTGTCCTTAGCTTATTACCTTAAATTTTTACCTAAATTTAGTCAAAATTTAGATCTTATTACCTGTGGCTAGTTTTCTTATCACAAAACCTTGGAAAACCAAAAGGTTAAAGGTTATCCGCAAATTAATGTCCTCTTGTTCAAGTGATCGCTTGAGGTTACAACAGCGCTGAACTGGGGAAACTCACCATGGGTCCTCATAGTTGTGATTGTTGTGATTGTCATGACACACACACACACACACACACTCACACCCGTGGTCACAGGATCGCAATTTGGGCACGCAGCAACCGGCACGCAATTAAAACGTTGCAGCGTTCCGCAATCACAGAATGGCCCTCTCCGACTTTCCTTCCCGGCCAGCTTCCAATCAGTGAAATCAATGGGGAAGCCTGCAGGAAGTTGAAGGTGTGGTCACGTGACCTCGCGCTTAAGGAACCTGTGGTAATTCGCTCAGCGATGGCGACTGGGAGCACCAGATACAGTCTTTTCGGTAGAAACAGTACAACCTGTCACCATCTCCTCCGCTTTCTGATCTTCAGGCGATCGACATCCTGAGAGGAAAAGCTGTTCGGCCTATTCCGCACCCCGAAAACAGCCATGATGGATCGTCCCCCACAGTTAGCGCTGCGAGCTCTCCTGGCCTTCGGACCCACAGCCGTAAGTAACTTCCTCCCCAAATAGTCAGCCTGGATTTCGTGCCATGCTTCAAACTGCCTGCTTGGTCTTGATTAAAAACTGGGTGGGAAGGGAAGACGGCTCTGGATACGGTCCTTGATTTACAACCATTTATTAAGCGATCGTTCAAAGTTACAATGGCCCTGAAAAAAAGTGACTTATGACCAGCTTACAATCATCACAACATCCTCACAATCAAGTGAGATTGAGCCTTGGTAGTACAGGGGTTTAAGGCACCCTGTTATTAAGCTTATTAAGACCAGCTGCCTGCAATTACTGCAGGGTTCGAATCTCGCCAAGGCTCAAGGTTGACTCAGCCTTCCATCCTTTCTAAGGTAGGTGAAATGAGGACCCAGTTTGTGGGGGCAATAAGCTGACTTTGTATAAATATACAAAAGGATGAAGGCTATTGCTGAGCACATTGTAAGCCGCCCTGAGTCTTCAGAGAAGGGCAGCATATAAATCAAATTAAAAAAAAAAAAAAGTGATCAAAATTCGGGTGCTTAGCCTGAGGTCATGGGATCTTCATTTGTGACCTTCCCAGCTGGCTTTCCAACAAGCAAAGTCAATGAATCGTGCAGTTGTTAAATGGATTCATTTAACGACGGCATGGCTCACTTCCCTACTGCAGTGATTCTCGTAAGTACCATGAAAAAAAAAATCAGATTGCAAAATTGGACGTGAGTCACTTAACAGCCATCTTGCTTAGCAACGCGATTCTGCTCATTGTGGTTGTAAGTAAAGGACTCCCTCTATTTTGGAGCTTAGAATTTAGGAACGAGAAAAGATTCTATTTTGCTCCTGAACCAATCCAGCTTTCCCATGAGTGGGAACAGCGATGAGAAGAAGAAACATGGACCGTGTTGATGTTCCTCAAAACAATTTGCTCCCAAGAACAATACACATGAATTAATTCCGATTTAGTGTATGGTAAATCCTTCTTCCATCTCAGAGGTGTCCAACCTTGGCAACTTTAGGACCTATGGACTTCAGTTCCCAGAATTTCCCAGCCAGCAACATGGGCTGGAGAATTCTGGGAGTTGAAGTCCAGAGGTCTTCACAAGGGAATTCAAGGGAAGTCCACAAGTCTTCACAAGGGAATTCTGGGAGTTGAAGTCCACAAGTCTTAGAAGTCGCCAAGGTTGGACACCCCTGCTCTACAGCAACCCGGCCCATAAAATTTAATCTGTATCGATTTAATCATCAATGGATTGCCGTTCTAACAGTGCTTTTATCTCCCTTCAGACATGTTCCATGCGTCACCTGATTCCTGCTCCACCATCCCCAGCCCTGATCAGACCCCAAAGCCTCATAGAGCAAGCCATTCTCCCAACACAGCCACTCTGAGGCCAGAAAGCATTATCGTGACGAATGGACCTTCGACCTCTGCCCCGTTGCCTGGCGTGGAATTGGACAGAAGTTCCCATTCATCCACCCTGGAGCAGCCGATGGGCTATCCGAGATCCTCCAAGGTTCTCCATCACGAGAACGTGACCGATCCTGCCTTCCACACTGCCTTGTACCCTTTTTCTCCTTCCAGCCCGCATGTCTCCTCCCATCCTCTCCAGTTGCTTCCGATAAGCCTGAGCCATCCGGTCATATCCATGCCTCCGAGGACACTGGCCAGTCGGATGTCCATGAGGTATCCAGGGATGGACCAGCCACAAAGGCTACTGGGCTCGGAAGGTCCGGCGAGTCTCGGCTGCGAAGGGCAGTGGCTGCACAGCAGTGATGGCGGCCCTGGTGGCAGCTGACGAGAGGAAGTCCGGAGGCCTTCAGCTGCTTTGTGAGACAGGAAGATTTCTCAAGGACTATTTCACAAGGCAGAAGAATGAGTCAAGGCGTTGCTTCTCCCGTGGGTTTCCAGCCTGACATTTCTCCAAATTTGCTGCAGGCTTGAAACTACCTTCATTTTCAAATTGACATGTAGCAGAGCCCAGCAGCACGATGAGAATATATATCTGCTGAATATAACTCCGCATTAGCGACAGGGGAGGGCATCCGGCCAGTAAACACTCAGCTCCCTTCCGTTGCCCAGACAGACTCTACCCCGCAAGGGATTATGGGGTCATTAAAAGATGATGATGTAGCAGAGCCCAGCCAGCCTGAGATGACCCTTCAGATGTCAAAAACTCAACACTGGCCTTCTTCATCCAGCGGCATCACCCTCTCTCCCAATCTCTTTGAATGTACCTCACACCACTGTCTGAGCAGAATGTGGGTTGGACCCATTTGGGGGTGAGTGTCAGGGGACGTGGAATGGCACACAGTGGTTAAAGACACAGAGTTTGTCAGCTGGGAAACCGACGGGCTTCGAGACCCGAGCACCGAGCACCGCGCGATGCGTAGGCTCCCGTTCCTTGCTCCAGCTCCTGTCCACCTCGCCATTTGAAAGCATGCAAATGCGAGTAGATAAATAGGTACCACTTTGGGTTTGGAAAATAACAGCCTTCCGTGCGCCTTTGTCATACAGCTATGCTGGCCACATGACTACGGAAGACCACGTGTCTTCGGGCAACACTGGTTTCCTTGGCAACAGAGATGGGCACCGTGCCCTAAAGTCGGACACGACTGGACAGGGAAGCTTTTATCTTTTGTTCAGGGATCCTGTTTTAGCACAAGGAAGGGGCCGCTGTGAAATTGACAGCCACTTCTCTCAGCTCAGGGCCAGACGTGACTTTTGACAAAACGCTGGAAGCGTTGCTCGAGTGGTGTTCTTTGTATTTAATAGGCATTAATTTAACGAGTGAAGTTAGTACAGTTGCTGTGTGTGTATTTAAGCCTTGTGGCGTGTACTGTATTAAGGATTGCAATATAATGATGGCACCTTCTATGGGGTTTCGGGTGGGCTGTTTACAGGTTGAATTGTGTACAGGGACATCTGCAGTTGGGGTGAAAGTTTGCAGATGTGAGACTCTCCCCCAAGGCACCCCAAATTGCACGCGTGTGTACAGGTAGTCCTCGACTTACGACTGCAATGGAGCCCCCAAAAAAATTCCGTTGTTAAGCGAGACCTTTGTTAAGTGAGTCTTGCCCCTATTTCACGGCCTTTCTCATTAAGCGAATCACAGCTGTTCATAAATCGATAACCCGGTTGTTAAGTGAATCTGGCTTCCCTCTTGACTTTTGTTTGTCAGAAGGTCGTCAAAAGCCTTGGTAGTACAGGGGTTTAAGGCACCCTGTTATTAAGCTGGTTATTAAGACCAGCTGCCTGCAATTACTGCAGGGTTCGAATCTCGCCAAGGCTCAAGGTTGACTCAGCCTTCCATCCTTTCTAAGGTAGGTAAAATGAGGACCCAGTTTGTGGGGGCAATAAGCTGACTTTGTATAAATATACAAAAGGATGAAGGCTATTGCTGAGCACATTGTAAGCCGCCCTGAGTCTTCGGAGAAGGGCGGCATATAAATCAAATTAAAAAAAAGGGGGGGGATCACGTGACACCTCCCCCACCCGCCCGGGACACTGTGACAGTCATAAATATGAGGCAGTTGCCAAGCATCCGGATTTCGACCGGGTGATCATGGGGAGGCTACAAAGGTCGGAACAGTGAAACATGGTCATAAGCACTGCAAAATCCCCATTCCCTCCCCACTCCAGGGGAAGGATACTGCAAAATCCCCATTCCCTCCCTACTCCAGGGGAAGGATACTGCAAAATCCCCATTCCCTCCCCACTCCAGAGGAAGGATACTGCAAAATCCCCATTCCCTCCCCACTCCAGGGGAAGGATACTGCAAAATCTCCATTCCCTCCCCCCTCCAGCGGAAGGATATTGCAAAATCCCCATTCCCACCCCACTCTGGGGCCGGTTCTCCAAACTACTCAAAATTTCCACTACCGGTTCTCCAGAACCTGTCAGAACCTGCTGAATTTCACCCCTGGTCATAACTCATGTTTTTCAGTGCCGTTTTAACTTTGAATGGTCCCTAAATGAACTGTTGTAAGTTGAGAACTACCTGTATTTAACACACATAGCATTTGTGGGGATCAAATGCCAATTCCTTGCCCCAGCATCATCTGGGACATCTTGGTGGACAAGGAAAGTGAGCGTGATCAATCAGGAAACTAGGTATTCCCAGAGTAAAAATCCTATTTTCTTTAAACCCCTTTATTTTAATTCCCCCCATCCCCAATGTTGACTCCTTTTCACTATCCTTGATCTTATCCGCTTTCAACATGATCAAAATTGAAACAACCAGCAATAGCTACAGCTAAGGGGGCATGAAAGAAAAAAAGACCTCAAGAGAGAGTGCAGAGAAGAGCAACAAAGATATTTGGGGGTCTGGATGAATTACGTTAGTGGCCAAAATTGTGGAAATCTTTTGGGAAAAGTGTATTTTTGAGGTTTGATGGCAAATAACATCACTTTTTTTTTTTTTTTTTGGAGTTTCAAGATAATCCTATTCCACTGCTGGAATGGCCGGGGAATAGCCCAAACCTTCTTAACCCAATTGAAAATCTATGGAGCCGACTAAAGAAACTGGTTAGTCAGAAGCCACCCAGCAATAAAACCCAGTTAATAGAAGCCATCCTTCAATCTTGGTTTCACATTATAACAGCTGCAGAACTAAAAGACTGGGTTCACTCCATGGGAAGACGTTGTAAGGCCGTCATTCACGCTAAAGGTTACCCAACTAAGGATTAACTGACGTGATAATTTTTGTCGATCTCGTTTTTTCTATGGTGATCATTTTTGTATATCTCGTTTTTTTCTACGTGTTTCACCTCTCTTCTTTCTACTGTAACTGCTATTCTAATAGCAAATCCTTCATAACAGTTATTGCATTACATTCTTGATTAAATTATCTTTCCATGGATATATAATTTTATGGTACTATTCCCCAAAAAAGGGGGTGTTCTTAGCTAGTGTTAGAAAATACACTTTTCCCAAAAGGTTTCCACAATTTTGGCCACTACTGTATATGATGAATGACTGAGGGGATTACGTATGTCTAGTCCAGTGTTTCTCAACCTTGGTAGCTTGAAGATGGGTGGACTTCAACTCCCAGAATCCCCCAGTCCACCCATCTTCAAGCTTCCAAGGTTGAGAAACACTGCTCTAAAAGGATTCTGGGAGTTGAAGTCCACCCATCTTCAAGCTACCAAGGTTGAGAAACACTGGTCTAGTCTAATAAAGAGAAGGATAGCAGTCTTCCAATATCAAAATGGCTGCCACAAAGGAGAGGGGGAGGGGACAATCTGTTCTCCAAAGCACCTGAAGGCAGGACAAGAAGGAACAGACGGAAGCTTATCAAAGTGAGACCCAAGCTAGAACTAAGGGGAAATTTCCTGACAGTTAGAAGAATTAATCAGTGGGACAACTTGCTTCCAGAAATTGTGGGTGTTCACCATTTGCAAGAAGAGACCAGAAATCCATTTGTCTGGAATGGTATAGGGCACGGGTGTCAAACTCAAGGGATCCCTAAGAAAACTCAGGGGTGCTTAAAACTGGCCCGTGGTCCTGCCCTGAAAACAGTGAAAGACCAGCCCACAATGACTCTGCCAGCGAAAACGTGCGGCCCGCCCACCCGGGCTCTGTTTCCGCTGGCAGAGGGCAGAAGGAGGCCGTCGCGGCCAAAAACGGAGCCCGGGTAGGCCGTGTGCGGCCTCCCTGAGCTCAGTTTTTATTGGCAGAGGGCTGCAGGAGGTCGTCGCGGCTGAAAACGGAGCCTCAATGAGTGACGTCAAGCTGGCCACACACATCCTGGCCATGGGCCCCCCCAGGTGAAAGACAACCCTGAATGAAATCGAGTTTGACACCCCTGGCATAGGGTCTCCTGTTTGAGCAGGGGGTTGAAGACCCTGTTATTCTATGCCCTATGAGTCCTCCTGGAAATTGCCAAAACTGCTAGCGTCGGTGGTGCGGTGTCTCCGACCAATGGCGAGACTGTGAATTGCAACAGACGTGAGGCAAAAATGGAGCCAGAGCCAGGAGGAAGCCAACTCTTTCGAAGTCGATCTTTTTCCCGAGAAGACCCAGGAAGGCTGACTCATTTTTTCTCAGTTCTCCCGGCTCTTTCGTCACCCACAAGGTTGAAGAAATAAGATTGAGCTGCCCTGAAATTGGAATGGGGGAAGGACCAGCACGATAAAACGTCTGGAAAAGAAGGGGAGACTTGGGGGATTTCCAAAACACCGGCTAGGTGGAATATTGGGTGCATTCGAAGCCGTGAAATTTCAGAAACTCCCAGGCTACGATCCTAGTCATCGGAGGAAGTTGTAGAGCTGGAGTGTGAGTCAGTGCAGTTGCGATGATTGGAAAGTAATTTAAAAAAAAAAAAAAAGAAAAACGGAATGGCTGTACGTGGGAGAAATAGGGACGCCCTGATATGAAGTCAGTGACCTCTTCACCACGGCGTCCATTTTGTATGCAGCGGATTCTAGATTCAACATCTCCGGGAAGCCGTGGGAAACTGAAATTCTGGAGAACGGTGGATAAGTTATATGTATGGCAAGGTCGACTCCATCATCCCAGGCCAAAAGTAACTTAAAAGGTTGAATCTTGGCAACTGGAATTTGTTAACCTGAGACGTTTCGTTGCTCATCCAAGCAACTTCATCAGTCAAAATAAAAACATAAATAAATAGGCAGAAAGTTGTTGGAATGTACCGACTCTTGCCACACCGACTTCAAGGGTTTCTCTCCAAAATGAATTGCAATTTGTCAATGTAGACTCAATCATCCAGGCCAAAAGTACCTAAAAGGTTGAATCATGGCAACAGGACCAGAATTGTTTAATTTGTTAATCTGAGACGTCTCGCTGCTCATTCAAGCAACTTCATCAGCAGCTAAGTTATAATGAAACGGATGGCTAGGCTGATTGGCTATTCCCTTCACGCATTCCTTCCATCTGGGTAGGGCTAAAAAGGGCCCTTAATTACAGTTGGCACCTTGGCTTCACTGGGTTGTCCATCTTGGGTTATCCTGTGAAGAATTGCCTTTTGGGATGGCAGTCCTATTTGGTAACAATAAATAGAGGCTAGTGTGCCCAATCTCTGCAATGTTAAAATACGTGGACTTCAAGTCCCAGAATTCCCCAGCCAGCATGCCTGGATTTCCAACTCCCAGAATTCCTAGTTAGCACGCACGGACTTCAACTCTCCAAATTCCTAAATCAGTTTGTATGGACTTCCAACTCCCAGAATCTCCCTATTCAGTACGCATGGACCTCAGCTCCAGAATCCCCCAGCCAGCATGCATGGATTTCAACTCCCAGAAGTCCCCAGCCACTATACTATCTAGGGCAGCGTTTCTCAACCTTTGGTAGCTTGAAGATGGGTGGACTTCAACTCCCAGAAACCCCCAGCCAGCAACGCTGATCTAGGGAATTCTGGGAGTCGAAGTCCATCCATCTTCAAGCTTCCAAGGTTGAGAAACACTGATCTAGGGAATTCTGGGAGTTGAAGTCCATCTATCTTCAAGCTTCCAAGGTTGAGAAACACTGATCTAGGGAATTCTGGGAGTCGAAGTCCACACCTCTTAACGTTGCCAAAATTGGGGGAATCGCTGGGCTAGCTAGGCAGACCAAGGATTTGTCTCATTTAGTGCCGTGTCCTCTGTTCTGGTTGCGACTAACTTTTCTGCTCTCTAAGCAACCCTTCCCTTCCCTTAAATAAATAGCGTCTGTCCTTTGGATGTATTTTGATACTTGAAAAAAAAAATAAGATCATCGGAGGAGGCCCTGTGTTTATAGTTGAAATTTGCCAATAAAATATTATTTTTTTCTACTTTCACAGCTGTGCGGGTGTGTTTTCTTCTCATGGAAAGAAAGGAAGAGCAGCCTCAGGGGAGTGAAATGATGCAACCTTAGGGGTTTTCTCTTCTTTTTTTTTCTTTTTTTAGCAGAAAAGCAATTCTGTGAATTCACACCCTCTCTGCTAGTTCACTGGAACTGGACTCTTTTGAGGATGCCGCGCGTCATTCTGTGAGCACAAATGCTTGCCGAAGCATTTTGAGACATTTGAATAACCTCTTGCCAACCAGGGCCCATGCAAATCCTTAATCTGTCAAGCTGTTTCCTCCTGGGGCGTGTGCCCGCTCTGTGTGACCTGCCTGGTTCCCAGAAAGATCTTCCTGCTGCCAGGAAGTTTCAGCAAGTTCTGACCAGTTCTGGAGAACCGGTAGCGGAAATTTTGAATAGTTCGGAGAACCGGCAAATATCACCTGTGACGGCTCCTCCCCCATCTATTCTCTGCCTCCTGAGTCCCAGCTGATCGGGAGGAAATGGGGATTTTGCAGTAACCTTCCCCTGCTATGCCCACCAAGCCACACCCACCAAGCCATGCCACACCTACCAAGCCACACCCACAGAACCGGTAGTAAAAAAATTTGAATCCCACCACTGGGAAAGTCCCAAGGAAATACAACCGTATAGTAGGCTTGATGATGAAGAAATTTAGCACCCACCGCTCCTAGAAAAATGAAATTATTTTAGGCGATATTAAAAAAAAAGCAGAATATTTCCCCTAAAAAGAGAAATAGAAATCTTAAGGGAGAGAGAAACTCAGCTCCCTGCCTCCCAGCAGATATTTGGTGCCCATTGAGAAGGACTGGGCCAGCCTATTTACAAAACAGAAGACCTCAGCTCCAGGGTGATGGGATTAAGGCATGACCCTCCAGGACATAATAGGATTATCTATCAGCAAAACTCACCCCATGGCACAACCAAGCCCTTCATTGCATCACCCAGCAAGGTTCAACCAAGCCTGAGACACAAACAGTCTACAAATTAGCTAAGACCCCCGCATAGCCCTCTTGGGAGTCTGACACAACCAATAGGATACATTTCTTGCACAGGAACAGGAAGCTCAAGGGCAAGGCCCAAGAGAGGGTATAAATACCTCTTACACTCCACTCCAAGGGGTCAGCTGCCCAGGACCCCAAACCCATGGGGTCCTGTTCACCAATAAACCATCTTTCCAAGCAGCCTCCATGTTTCCAGTTTCTTTCTCCCCACTTGGAATGGAACCCAGATGGACATTTCTTCCAACAATGAGATCTGGAAGACTAGAAGGGCAGTGAAGATCCAGTGAGAGTTCCAGTTCTTCCTATTGTCTTTAGGCGGAGAGTCTCTTACCCTGGAATGGATCTTCTTCAGATCTTCTTCAGTCTGGAGACCACCCTTCCATGGTCCTGAAAAGGGAGGAGATGGCTTGTCTGGAGTCACATACTCAAGCAGCCTGAACTTTGGGGGACTATAGATTTCTGCTGTGTTTTCCCAGCTGTTCTATCAGCTGCGTGGCCAAATTTAATTTAAAGAAACAATGCTTAATTCTGTTGAGTACAGTTGAGGAGCAGAGGTGGTATTCAGGGCGAAAAATGGGCCTACCAGTAGTACCAGAAGTCCAGAAACGGGCCTATTTCTGGGTCCCGGAGTGCCTCCGGTGCCCAGGAGAGGCCGTTTTCGCCCTTCTGGAGACTCGAGGATAGCCTCCGGAGCCTGGGGAGGGTGTAAAACGCCCCCCCCTCCACCATGGTACAGGAGGCCTAGTAGGCCGTGCCCTCATGGCCACGCCCCCATGGCCACACCCACCCAGCAACCGGGCAGCGAACCAGTGGCTGAAATTTTTCAATCCCACCCCTGCAGCTAGTCCTCAATTTACAACCTTTCCTTTGGCACTACAACAGTGCTGGAAAAAGTCTGGTCCTCAGCCTTACAACCAGTTCCCGCACTTATAACCATCACACCACCCTCCAGGGGTCACGTGATCGCAAGTCGAGGCTTGGCAATCGGCTAGCCACCAGTTGAAGTGTTCTGAGATAACACCAGATTGCCAATTGCAAACCCTTATTGCTGGTTTCCAGCAAATTGACAACAATTTGCAAAGCGTGTCATTCGTTTTAACGATTGCAGATTTCCTTAATGACCCTGGTGATTGTAAAAAGGATTATAAAGTCATGGCCGGGGGTGGGGAGGGTGAGGGGGGAATTCTGGGAGCTGACGTCTACTCATCTTCAAGCTGCCAAGATTGGGAAACATTTCTACAGGATCCTGAGTTTGTTAGGAGACAAATTCTTTATTTACATGTGAGTCAGCCTGTGTGATGGTCTGTGTGGTTGATTTGCAAATGGTGGAGCAACTTTAGAAAAAGGATTAGAAAGCCAGGAGAAATTTCATCCCCAGACCACGGTTGATCATAGTACTGGCTTAGCTACTACTGTAAACATAGCCTACGCAACAACAATAACAAACTGCAATGTGGGCAGTTCATTCACATGTTAAACCATCCCTATCGTACATAGATTGTGGCTTAGCCCAATGTGGGGACCCAGGATTCTTCTACCGTAATAATTTAAAAAAAAAAAAAAAAAGTTCGCATTTCACATACATTTCATCCTATAAACACACATTTATTTTCAGCCTATTATTTGGATGAGCAGAGAAAAAAGATTTAGCACCATCCTCTATTGTGCACAGTAGGAAAAACTAGAACAATATTTCCCCCTGCTGGTTACAGCAATAGAAAGGGAACTTCTCAATTTTATTGTACAGTAGTGGCCAAAATTGTGGAGACCTTTTGGGGAAAGTGTATTTTCTAAAACTAGCTAATAACACCACTTTTTTTTTTTTTTGCAGTAGTAGTAGTACCATAAAATTATATATCAATGGAAAGATAATTTCATCAAGAATATAATGCAATAACTTTTATGAAGGATTTGCTATTAGAATAGCAGTAACAGTGGAAAGAAGAAAAGGGAAACACGTAGAAAAAACAAGATATACAAAAATGATCACCATAGGAAAAAAACAAGATATACAAAAATTATCAGTTCATACTTCATTGGGTAACTTTTAGTAAGAATATTGGAAACCTACCACTGATCGCGGAGTCACATGATCACCATTTTCTACCTTCCTAGCCCGCTTCCGGCAAGCAGAGCCAATGGGGAACCAGGATTCGCTTTATGACTTTGTGATTCACTTAACAACGGCAGTGATTTCCTTAACAACGGTGCCCCCCCCAAAAAAGTTTGTATTTGGGAGTGACTCCCTTAACAACGATTTGAGAGTGACCCCCTTAACCACCGCCTCGCTTAGCCATGGAAATTCTGGGATCCGATTATGGTCGTAAATTGAGGACTACTTGTAAGCCCCGAGGTCACATTTGCGAGGTTCGTGTCCCTTTTTGAACAAGGCCGCTGGGCTTTTTGAGAGAGAGAGAGGAAGCTGTCAGTCAGCCTTTCTACAGTTGTGTAAAAGTTAACTCCCAGTGGCTAATTTGAAGCGGGAAAACGGTCGTATGGCTGTGATCCAAAATGTCTCTGGAAATAGGTCCACCTGTGCAGAAGAAAAGACAGGTACACTGAGGACATGGAGGGAGTGGTGGAGGACAAATCCCACAGGTTGCCTTTGTGGAGTTGGTATTTTGAGGCTGGCTTTGAGGTTTGTGCCCAGGGCAGGCTCAACTAATTCAAATTTGCCAACCACAAATATTTTTTCAAACTTCCAAGTCCTTTTCCACTTATCAGCATGCTTAGTTCTGGGACAGAAAAGGCCCAGGAAGGAATATTTGTGAGGGGGGTGTCAAAAAAGTCAAGATGGCAGCCACAGGGAGGCAATCACATCTAAAGAAGAGAAGGCCATCAACTTGACCATGTCCTAAGGCAGTACTTCTGAATCTCAGCAACTTTAAGATGTGTGGACTTCAACTCCCAGAATTCCCTAGCCTATGCTGGGGGATTCCTCCATGTTGGCTGGGGAATTCTGGGAGTTGAAGTCCACACATCTTACAATTCATAAGCATGTTTCCTGAGGAATTTTGGGAGCTGACATCCCACACATCTTAATGATCATTAACATGCTAGCTGAGGAGTTCTGAGAGTTGAAGTCCATATATCTTACAGTTCATAAATAACCTGGCTGGAGAATTCTGGGAATTGAAGTCCATACATCTTAAAGATCATTAGCTTGATAGCTGGGGAGTTCTGGGATTTGAAGTCCACACATCTTACAATTCATAAACATGTTTCTTGAGGAATTATGGGAGCTGACATCCACACATTTTAATGATCATTAGCATGCTGGCTGAGGAATTCTGGGAGCTGAAGTCCTTATTTCTTACAGTTCAGAAGCATGCTGGCTGGGGAATTCTGGGAGTTGAAGTCCACATGTCTTACAATTCATAAGCATGTTTCCTTATAGGAGTTGACATCCACACATTTTAAAAAATCATTAACTTGCTGGCTGGGGAATTCTGAGAGCTGAAGTCTACATATCTTAAAGATCTTAAGCAAGCTGCCTAGGGAATTCTGGGAGTTGAAGTCCACATGTCTTACAATGGCTAAGATTGAGAAATAGAGCCCCGTTGACTTACCTGGGTGGGGGAAAAAATGCATCTTGGAACACGTACAAAAGGGCCTTTTCTACTCCCTGTTCTTCGAGTCTTAGGGGAAAGTTGAACTTCCTAGGACATTCTTGCTCAAGACTCATTTTGTAATCTGGAGAAGCAAACAAATTCAAGATTGCCCCGAGGGATTATCTCCCAAAATTGTGGGATCACATCCCAGTCTAACCACAGAGGTTGCATGACGGGTTACAGTGGCAGAGAAAAATGCCTGGCACTTCAAGGTACTTTACTTTCACAGTAGTTATTGTTAGACCAGCTGAACTTTATCCAAGAAACCCCACCTCTGGCGGCAAAGATTAAGTGCCAGTCAGTGCTGGGTTGGCCTTTCACTGAATTCCGTTTTTATTTCATCCCCCCCGTTTGCAAAGAGAGTTGGCCAATAAGCTCTTTAAAAGAGTAAAAGGTAAAGCTAAAGGTTCCCCTCGCACATATGTGCTAGTCGTTCCCGATTCTAGGGGGCGCTGCTCATCTCCATTTCAAAGCTGAAGAGCCAGCGCTGTCCGAAGACGTCTCCGGGGTCATGTGGTCAGCATGACTCAACGCCAAAGGCGCCCGGAACTCTGTTACCTTCCCACCAAAGGTGGTCCCTATTTTTCTACTTGCATTTTTTACCTGCTTTCGAACTGCTAGGTTGGCAGAAGCTGGGACATGTAAAGGGAGCTCACCCCATTATGTGGCATTAGGGATTCGAACCGCTGAACTGCCAACCTTTCGATCGACAATCTCAGCGTCTTAGCCACTGAGCCACCGTGCCCCCGTTAAAAGAGTACAGGAGCCCGAAATTTTACTCTTTAAAAGAGTAAACGGAGCCCCACATTTCTGTGGCTAAGCAAGACAGTTGTTAAGTGAGTCTCGCCCTGTTTTACAACCTTTCTTGCCAGAGTTGTTAAGGAACCAATCACTGCAGCTGTTAAGTGAGTGACACGGTTGTTAAGCGAATCTGGCTTCCCCATTGACTCTGCTTGTCAGAAGGTCGCAAAAGAGGATCGTGTGACCCCGGGACGCTGCGACTGTCATAAATATGAGTCGGTTGCCAAGCGGCTGAATTTTGATCCCGTGAACATAGGGATGCTGCAACGGTCATAAGTGTGAAAAGCAGTCACATGTCACTTTTTTTAGTGCCATTGTAACTTCAAACAGTCGCTAAACAAACTATTATAAGTCGAGGAGTACTTATACAAATAGGGTAGAGGTGGCATTATGATACTACAGGGCTAATTTGGTGATTTGCCTCTTGTGGGTACCCCAGATTAAATCATGGTTTCCTTATTTAGTTGACTATAAATGACAAGTAACTGGATTCTCTTCCGCCATCTTGTAGCCTGTTAGAGAACTGGATTCTCTTCCGCCATCTTGTAGCCTGGATTCTGTTCCGCCATCTTGTAGCCTGTTAGCGCTGCTGGCTGGGGGATTCTGGGAGTTGAAGTCCACCCATCTTCAAGCTACCAAGGTTGAGAAACATTGAACTATAAGACATGTGGACTTCAACTCCCAGAATTCCCCAGGCTGGCTGGAGAAATTCTGGGAGTTGAAGTCCATGCATCGTTAAATTGCCAAGGTTAAGAAACACTACCATAAAGCATGGCACGGCAGCAACCTGGGGTAAGTGTGGGCAAATGAGTGAATTCGTTAGCCACTTATCAAGATTGCTGGCAAACAACAGCAGAAGTTTCTGGAGGGTGAGGTCAAAAAAGTCAAAATGGGGTCCCTCACAATGTGATTAAAGCAGCCATCTTGATTCTTTTGAACACCGTCTGTGGAAATCCTGTGTGCCAGTAGCCTACAACTGATATAATTTACTGGTCCTCTAAAAGTTTGGTAGACTTCCGTACAAAAATATCTAACTCTTGGGGATTCCTTTTTTAACGGCTTTCATATTTCTTGTGGTAAACGCAACTTAACCGAAGAACATTATTGTTGAACCTTGGCCATGAAATTTCGAGATATATTGGACTTTGGTTCATACAGAATTGTTTTATTCAATGAAGCTGCAGTAAAAAATAAACTTTAGTCTGACATGGCTTGAGATCACATGGTTCACATTTACTTAGTTATTTTCATTTATTTAAACAACGCTTGCAGCTGCTCATCTCAGGACATTTATTCTAAGCCAGGCACAGAAGGCGAAAACCAAAAAGAACAGCATCGTTTTACAAAATAAGCACCCCAAATAATAACATGCGTCTCGATACTAAAAATTAATCAATGTTCAATTGGTAAAGACATAAATAAGCTCAGCTTATGCATCACACTTCCTTCTCCTCAGCTCACAAAGGGTGGACTTTTGGATCTTTTTAAAAGTGCAAAAATAACTTTAAAATGTCGGTCTTCTTTTCCTTCTTTCTTTCTTCCTTCCTTCCTTCCTTCCTTCCTTTCTTCTCTTTCACACTCTCTTTTTCTGTCTTTCCCTTCCTTCCTTCCTCCCTCCCTCCCCCTTCTACTCCCTCTCTCCTCCCTCTCTCCCTCCTTCCCTCCCTCCCCTTCCTTCCTCCCTCCCCCTCACTTCCCCCGCTCCTTCCATCCCTTCTTCCTTCCTTCCTCCCTCCTTCCTCCCTCCCTTCCTCCCTCCCTCTCTCCTTTCTTCCTTCCTCCCTCCCTCCTCCTCACTTCCCCCGGCTCCTTCCCTCCCTCCCTCCTTCTTTCCTCCCTCCCTCCTTCCTTCTTCCCTCCCTCCCCCTCACTTCCCCCTGCTCCTTCCCTCCCTCCTTCTCTCCTTCCTCTCACCCTTCCTTCCTCCCTCCTTTCTCCCTCCTCCTTCCCTCCCTCCCTCCCCCTCGTTTCCCCCCCTCCTTCCCTCTCTCCCTCCTCCCCTCCCTCCTCCTCCTTCCTTCCTTCCCTTCCTCCCTCCCCATTCAATACATTATCCGACTAATCCGACTAAACCAAAGGATTAATCCGACAATTTCTTAATTTTGTCTGCTTTTTATCAGCTCAGGCTTTTTGGAGGTGGGGAGCAGGATTACAACATAATTTTCTGGTCATGCCACTGATTTCGTGCCATGAATCACATCCTACTTCACTTGACTTGGCCCAAATAGAACAGGACAGGGGGGAAAATATGAGCCACTCTTCGAGTCGCAATGCAACACACCACACTGATTAAAATCTACCGAAAGATAGAATCGTGACTTCTTCTTTTTTTTTTTCTTTCTTTCTTTCCAGGCCTTGACCTGCTCTGTAGATGAAACAATAGAGGCAGAAGCCTCTGTCCAAGGTTGCTGGGCTCCAGACTCCCTCTTCTCAGGACCAGGAGCATTGTAGGATTGATTTTATTTTGTAATTTGTCTAGCAGTGGCCCGCCCACCGTTCCCAAAGCTGAACTGGAGCCTGCCCTCCCTTCCCTGCAAGCATCAACCTGTCCACAACACTTGTTGATTTCTCCCCACTGCTTTGTGGCCGGTGTGTTGTCAGGACTCTAATGCTCTGAAGCTGTTTGTTATTTCCTCTTTGGTTCTCTCTCCCCCACCCCACTACTAATTCACTACTCATTGCTTTTGTCACTTCAATCCTCCAGTTCCTTCCCTACCTCCCTTCTTTCTTTCTTTCTTTCTTTCGAGCTGGTTGGGCTCCTTCCTGGCACACAGCAGTGCCCTCGCCAACTTCCAGGTTGGCAGCAGGAAACGGCCAAGCTCCCTCCTTCCTTCTCTCACCTGGGAATTCCAGCATGGCAATGGCACCTGGGCCAGCTTGGATGCCTCGCCGGACCGGAGCCCACCGTTCTTTGGAGAAAGCCCTCCAGGGGTTAACCAAGCTGCAACAGCTGGTGTGCCAACCTCAGGTGGCACTTCGGAATAGCCCGCCTTACCTGCCGTCCCTCCTGCCCTGGATCTACCAGCACCTGATCCTTATTCGGGAGCATTATGGGTCTGGTTTGGCCAAGGTTTGGGAATCAGATTTCTTTCGTATTTTTCTCCTGAATCTGCTGGAAAAGATTAAGCAAACCACACGGCTATTCAGAAGAGGGAAAAACAAGGAGGAGATTTTGCTGGAAGGCTCGGCTGCCAGGTAAAAAAAAAAGAAAAAAAGAATATTTTATAACCGTTCGTTTTATTTTCATTGCATTTTTTTTTTTAACTTCAGGATCTCACTGTATTGTTTTAATGTTGCAAGGTCTGGAAGCCGCTCCAAAGAAATACTTCTAAAATATTAAAACTACACTGTTTCAATTAGCTGCAATATTGTTTATTCATTCATTTATTTATTTAATAAATAAGCAATAATTATATATTGTAGCGAATTGAAACGCTGTAGTTCTCATATTTTAATTATCCTTTTACTTATTTTGAAATTTGTAAGCCGCCTAGATTCGTTTTTAGAGGGAATTTGGGCAGCATAAAAATTTAGTAAATAAAAATAAATAATATATACTGTGTTTCCCCGAAAATAAGACCCTGTCTTATATATTTTTTGAACCCTGAAATAAGCGCTTGGCCTTATTGCCATGGGCTCAAAAGCCCGATTGGGCTTATTATCAGGGGATGTCTTATTTTGGGGAAAACAGGGTATCTATTTCCTCAATAATTATTCTTCGGTCCATAGTTAGGATTTAAATTATGAAGTGTTCCCGGTCTTGGTGAATCTAATTATAGATGATGATGATGATGATGATGATACAATTTTTAATTGTGATACATTTTTAAATGTTCAGTTGACTGAGTTTCATGTTTAATGAATAAAAGAATAATAATAAAATTATTATTATTATTATTGTTATTATTATTATTATTATTATTTTAAGAAGATACTTGGTTGATATCTAGGATGCTGGCAGCAACTCGTATCAACCATCAGCGCCAGTCAATGTTATTTGTGATTTTAAATGTTCAGTTGACTGAGTTTCATGTTTAATGAATAAAAAAATAAAAATACAAAATGACAACAAACAACAACAATAATAATAATACTGGTAAAACCTCAACTGAGGTTGAACTATGTGATGTTGAACTGTTAATGGGAGACAATGACATCTGAAACGAAACATATTGGAGAGAAGCAGAATAGTAAAAGAACGAGGAATTTTTGTGCACGAGAGAAAGATAAGTGGACCGTATCATCCTAATCACCTCATCTTTGTGACTGTGTTAAGATCTCGATGGCTAGTTGGTGCCTGGTACTTAAGGAATGATGGGCAGAAAATGTTTTTATTTAGCCTTTCAATATTATGTACCTTTTATTACTTGACTTGTTAAATTGTTCAGTTTAGGGCAATATTTCTGAACCTTGGACACTTTAAGAGGTATGGACTTCAATTCCCAGAATTCCCCAGCCAGCGTTGCTGGCTGGGGAATTCTGGGAGTTGAAGTCCATGCCTTTTAAAGTGCCCAAAGTTGAGACACTGATTTCGGGCCTGTATTCCAACTGCAAATATACAACCTTCCTTATATAGATGGATAACAGTCACACAAAACCGATAAAAAAAAAACCCAAGCCTAAATAAAGAGCTGTCTAAATATTATTTGTGGCCTAGGCGATTGCTACCTAAGATAGGCAGCCAAATATATCTTTTAAATACATAAGTATTGGCCAAAATATAAATGTAGGTAAAAAGTAAAAAAAAAAAAAAAGAATATTTTACAAGCATTCGTTTTTATTTTCATTGCATTTTTAACAAAAATTCAGGATGTCTCTTTATTGCTTTAATGTTTTCATTGTTGCCTTGATATCAATGTCCGGAAGCCGCTTAGAGTCAGTCGCCTTTGTCGAACTCTGAAAAAATAGTTTAAAAGTATTAAAAGTACAGAGTTTCAATGAGATGTAATATAGAACTATTTATTTATTATTTTAAACATAGCTAACAAAGGGGAACCAATGAAGAGACAGCAAGGCAACTTTCAAAGCGAAGTGTGAGAGCAAATAGTAATAGAGGGGGGAAAGCAATATTTTATGTCCTAATAAAGTAGAATAACTCCTGTAACATCATAACTCACCCTTATAAACTCCAGTATCTCCATCTAGAGAAAAATGGACAAGAAATATTTGTTTTGCACTAAATGTGCAGCATTTCTCAAAGTCGGCGATGTTAAGATGTGTGAACTTCAACTCCCAGAATTCCCTCTTCTGCTGGGGAACTCTGGGAGTTGAAGTCCACCCACTATTATAATTGCCAAGGTTGGGAAACACTACTCTTAGATCAGAGCTGGGCAACTATGGCCCTTTTATGACTTGTGGACTTCAATTCCCAGAATTCCTGAGCTAACATGGCTGGCTCAGGAATTCTGGGAGTTGAAGTCCACAAGTCATAAAAGGGCCATAGTTGCCCACCCCTGTTCTCTCTTTACAGAGAACTGTAAAATAGAAAAGATTGGACAGCCATTTATCCAGAACTGTATAGAGTCACCTGCTTGAGTAGGTCTAGAAGACCTCCAAGTCCCTTTCAATGCTATTATTCAGTCACTTTGGCCCCAAATCCTGCTTAAAAATCATAGCTCGATAATATAGGCGTATTAACCCATTGTTAAAAGCAGAAGAGGAAGGGCTGATAAACGAAAATAAGAACTATGTTTTACACCGTTTCCCCTTTATCAATGGCGATATGGTGGTTTGATAAACAGCCTCAACTTTCCCACCTGTGGGCCCCCTCAGATAAAAAGCTAAATTCACAGGTGCCAGAGAGAAAGAGAGAGAAACCAGACTGGATTTTGAAAAAAAAAAGAAAAAAGGGAGTGTCAGCTTATCAAACTACCTTTGGCACCCTTTGGGTCTGCATTAAGTAGTTAACCTGCCTCAGAATATGTCTGTTGCTGTAATTTCTATATACAGTAGCAGAATTTGTAAAATAAGAGTAAAGTTAGCTGGGTTTGAATCAGATCCGTTGGCCAAGTTATTGTTTATCCCTCTCCCAAACGTTGTCTGTCTTCCCACATCAAGCTAAGGCTAAGCCATGGTTTGTTAAAGTGGTGGTTGCAAGGCGCAAGGGATCTGAAAATCCAGGCCACACGGTTGCAGCTACCATCTTGACTTATTTGACTTTCCCGCACCCATCAACCTCACAGGCACTCCTGCTTTGCTTAACCCTAGATTTCTGACGAAGCCCTGAATCCCATGTGTTGAGCTAAGCCATAAACGGATTTACAAACCCGCAATGTTTACTTTCCACCAACAGTTTGAGCCGACCGTAAACAGGATTGGGAGGATTTCTCTATGGTTTATTATAAGGCTTATTTGGGCCTCTTGCAACCCGATTCTTTGGCCTTTCAACCTCAAATTGTGTCCTCCCCCCATTAAATATAAATGCTCTCTCCAGTTTTTAGTGATTATAATGGTTGCAAGAAAAGGAGGTTCGGGGTTGCACGCTGTCGACTTCTGGATAAATCTGACAATGATGGTCAAGGAAGGCCCATTCTGTGATTCATTTAACCCGTTTGTAAAATGGATGCTTTTAAAGATGACATTTGGGGCCCCAAAGATGACGTTTGGGGGTCCCAGGCCTTTAATGAGCCTCCTCAAACATGTCCCTTGCGTCAGTTCTACCTTTTATTGACGGTCTAACACCCATTCATGGGTGATGGAGGAAATTCGTTGCTCTTCGGTGCCTGTCTCTTCTGCGGCTGCTATAAGCATCATATTGCAAAGTTTCCAGGCTCCAAGCAAACAGAGAGTCGTGTTAAAGTTCACCTCTTTATTTCTGGCAGACAGGTGGGACCTGAACAAATTCACTTTTCTCCAGGCCAAACGTATCGGCAAAGCTGTTCAATAAAGACCATGCTGTCTTTTCTTTCTTTCTTTCTTTCTTTCTTTCTTTCTTTCTTTCTTTCTTTCTTTCTTTCTTTCTTTCTTTCTTTCTTTCTTTCTTTCTTCCTTCCTTCCTTCCTTCCTTCCTTCCTTCCTTCCTCTCTCTCCCTCTCCATCTCCCTCTCCCTCTCTCTCTCGGCAGTGTTTGCAAACTATTATAGATTTGCAGGCTTGCTGAAGCTGATAGGTAACAGGATATCAGAGTTGGAAGGGTCCTTGGAGGTCTTCTAGTCCAACCCCCTGCTTAGGCAGGAAACCCCATAGCATTTCAGACAAATGGTTATCCAATCTCTTCTTAAAAACTTCCAGTGATGGAGCATTCACAACTTCTGAAGAAAAGCCATTCCATCGATTAATTTTTCTCACTGTCAGGAAATTCCTCCTTAGTTCTAGATTGCTTCTCTCCATGATTAGTTTCCATCCATTGCTTCTTGTTCTACCCTCAGGTGCTTTGGAGAATAGCTTGACTCCCTCTTCTTTGGGGCAGCCCCTGAGATATTGGAAGACTGCTATTCACGTCTCCCCAAGTCCTTCTTTTCATTAAACTAGAGATACCCAAATCCTGCAACCATTCTTCATGTGTCTTCATTCTTCTAATTCAACTATTCCTTCCCTTCTCGTTGCAGGAGGAATCTAACGAAGCTTTCCTTGATCTTCAGTCACATGTTGGCTGAACTACAAGCCGTGTTTCCCAACGGGGAGGACCAAGGCAGCACGTACCAGCTGAGCAAGCAAGAGGCCCAGATCTTCTGGAGGGGCACCTGGAGGGAACGGTGAGCCCCCAAAAACCAGTTTTACAAGACCTTTACAACGCCTTCCCAAGGCGGACGAGATCTGTTCCTCATCACACGTTTTACTCTTCCTTTCTGCATGCATCCTGTCTCTGCTTCCATCAGTAGTACAGGAAGTCCTCGACTTACGACCACAATTGAGCCTAAAATTTCTGTGGCTAGACATTTGTTAAGGCAGTTTTGTCCCGTTTTACGACCCTTTTTTGCCAGGGTTGTTAAGTGAATCGATGCCGTTGTTAAGTTAGTAACCCAGTTGTTAATTGAATCTGGCTTCTGACACTGACTTGGCTTGTCAGAAGGCCGCAAAAAAGGGATCACACAACCCCGGGACACTGCAACCGTCATAAATACGAGTCAGTTGCCAAGAGTCTGAATTTTGATCACATGACCAGGAGGAGCCCACAACGGTCGTTAAGTGTGAAAAATAGTCCTGAGTCACTTTTGTCAGTGCCGTTGTAACTTTGAACAGTCACTAAACAAAGTGTTGTAAGTCGAGGACTAAACAAACCCTGAATGAGCGTAAGCCTCCCAGAGTTATCTTATTTTTTAAAAAACCAATTTTATTGGGGTTTTTTTCTTTTCTCCTCTCCCATCTTCTTCAAAATCTTTCTTTTTTTTTTTGAACAGTGTTGATCGTTTCTTATCTTATACAATTAGTCAAATTCAAATATATTTTACTCAATTATTTATTTATTTATTTATTTATTTATTAGTTTGATTTATATGCCGCCCTTCTCCGGAGACTCAGGGCGGCTTCCAATGCTTTAAAGCAATAGCCTTCATACTTTTTGTATATATCTGCTTTGTAGGGCTTTTTTGCCCCCCCCCCTATTTTATACAAAGTCAGCTTATTGCCCCCACAAACCAGGTCCTCATTTTACCCACCTCGGAAGGATGGAAGGCTGAGTCAACCTTGAGCCTGGTGAGATTTGAACTCACAGTAATTGCAGGCAGCTGGCAGCTAAGTGCTACTTTAACAGCAGTTTAGTCCACTGCACCACCAGGCTCCCCCCTTTTTTTTTGAATAGACCTCAGTATTTCTATACTTGCATACATAAATACCTTCTTAATTTATCCCTAAATTCTAACTTTACTATTTGTACATATTTATCCTCTTTTATTCTTAAGCAATTCATTCTTTTTCTTAATATATATTTGTTTGTTCAGAGCTGCCTTCCTTCCACTTCATCTTGCCTCCCAGAGTTATCTTGTGGTAAGATGGGTGGCCAATAAATTTTATAAATGAATAGGTAAAGGTTCCCCTCGCACATATGTGCTAATCGTTCCCGACTCTAGGGGGCGATGCTCATCTCCGTTTCAAAGCCGAAGAGCCAGCACTGTCCACAGACGTCTCCGTGGTCATGTGACCGGCATGACTCAACGCCAAAGGCGCACGGAGCGCTGTTCCCTTCTCACCAAAGGTGGTCCCTATTTTTCTACTTGCATTTTTTACCTGCTTTCGAACTGCTAGGTTGGCAGAAGCTGGGACAAGTAACAGTAACAGAGTTGGAAGGGACCTTGGAGGTCATATAGTCCAACCCCCTGCTCACGCAGGAGACCTCTACTAGGGATTCGAACTGCCGACCTTTCTGATCGACAAGCTCAGCGTCTTAGCCACTGAGCCACCACGTCCCTTATAAATGAATATATAAATGTTATTCTCCAAGTTCTTGAGGCAGCCTTTCAAACAATCCTGAGTCCTTTGTCTGGAAAAGGACTTCATCCCAATTTCAATTCTATCGGGATAGGGAAAAGCAATACAAAATTGTTACAACCAGCTTTTAAAAGTCCAAATTGATTTGAATTTTCTCTTGATTAACGAACCTGATTGACTATTGTTGTTCTTCGGCTTTGATTGGACTCTTAAGTGCTTTTCCTGTCGATGTTTTATGATGCTAGGGTTGGTTAAATTCACTACTTTAATCCTGTTTATCTACAATCGATAGGATTGAAAGCTTCTTAGAGTTGACGTGCGATGGAAAGGGCCTATCCGCCGAGAAAAATAAAAAATAAATAAGTTATTACCTTTTCATACATCCTTATGAGGCATTGTGTGTGGGCCGACCATAACAAGAAAGAGCATCAACCTTTGAACTGAAATGGTTTAATGATATCTCGGATTCCCAGACCTTGGAAATGGTAGATCTGTAAAGAGGTCTACTTATTGCTGTCTTGGACAATTTTCAGAGTTCACTCTACACACTTCTTCACGGGATGTTGAAACATGCATGTTCACGCCCATAAGTATCACCATTCCCCTCAGTCCCACTCCTGGGTTCTCATATAAGCTGAATAACAAGAGTTGGAAGGGGCCTTGGAAGTCTTCTAGTCCAATCCCCTGCTGAAGCAGGAGACCCTACACCATTTCAAACAATTAGTTGTCCAATCTCTTCTTAAAAACTTCCAGTGTTGGAGCATTCACAACTTCTGGAGGCAAGCAGTTCCACCGGTTAATTGTTCTCACTGTCAGGAAATTTCTCCTTAGTTCTAAGTTGCTTCTCTCCATGGTTAGTTTCCACCCATTGCTTCTTGTCCTGCCTTCAGGGGCTTTGGAGAATAGCTTGACTCCCTCTTCTTTGGGGCAGCCCCTGAGATATTGGAAGACTGCTATCATGTCTCCCCTGGTCCTTCTTTTCATTAAACTAGACATTCCCAGTTCCTGCAACCGTTCTTCATATATTTTAGCCTCCAGTCCCCTCATCGTCTTGGTTGCTCTTCTCTGCACTCTTTCTAGAGTCTCAACATCTTTTATTTATTTATTTATTTATTTATTTTTCATATTTGTATACCGCCCTACTCCTGAAGGACTCAGGGCGGTGAACAGCCATAATAAATACAAATACATATAGAAGTTAAAAACTATTAAGAAACAGATTAAGTAATTTAGGCTCAAAGATTAAAAAACATCCAAATTTACCTAAAGAGGTAAATTTCTTTCTTACATCGTGGCGACCAACACTAGATGCAATATTCCAAGTGTGGTCTTCCGAAGGCATTATAAAGTGGTATTATTAATATTTCTTGTGATAATGATTCTATCCCTCTGTTAATGCAGCCTAGGACTGTGGCAGCTATAACCTTTCCTTTTTCTTCTCTTTAGGAGCCTGGTTCCTTGGACTGAATTTCAAAAAGGTCTCCAGCAAGTCCATTCAGTAGATTCTGGTCCAATGGCCGTAGCCCTAAAGTCCACTATTGACCTGACCTGCAGTGGCCATATCTCCATATTTGAATTTGACATCTTCACTCGTCTCTTTCAGGTAGATCGTGGGAAGCTATTTATTTATTTACATTTATTTCACTTTGCTTTCATCCCACCTTTATTATTTTTATAAGAAATATACTTGATACTCCTTCCTCCTCCTATTTTCCATACAACAACAATCTTGTAAGGAGGGGCTGGGCTGAGAGAGGAGGACTGGCCCAAAGTCCCCCCCCCCAGCCAGCTTTCATTCCTAAAGTGGGACTAGAACTCACGGTCACCTGGTGATTGGCCCAAAGTCTCCTCAGCCAGCTTTCATTCCTAAAGTGGGACTAGAACTCACAGTCACCTGGTGATTGGCCCAAAGTCTCCTCAGCCAGCTTTCATTCCTAAGGTGGGACTAGAACTCACCGTCACCTGGTGATTGGCCCAAAGTCTCCTCAGATAGCTTTCATTCCTAAGGTGGGACTAGAACTCACAGTCACCTGGTGATTGGCCCAAAGTCTCCTCAGCCAGCTTTCATTCCTAAGGTGGGACTAGAACTCACCGTCACCTGGTGATTGGCCCAAAGTCTCCCCAGCCAGCTTTCATTCCTAAGGTGGGACTAGAACTCACGGTCACCTGGTGATTGGCCCAAAATCCCCCAGCTGGCTTTCATGCCATCCGCAGTGTTTCTACTTTAACACTGAAAATGAAACATGCCACAGATACACGATAATCGAAGGGTTTGAAAAAAAGAAGACATTTGGAAGCTTTTTTAGGCGCAAGTGAGCTGAATTGGGGGGCGAAGAGAGCAGCCTCGTAAATCATCCTTGAAGTTTGATGCTGTTTCTCTCTCTCTCTTTTCTCTCTCGACTAGCAGTCGGTGAGTTGTTGATCGCGGGCAGGATGTGGCTTTGTGGGGTCCATCCTTCAAGGCTGCCAGGGTGGGTGGAAAGCGAGGGTCAACAGAGACGGAGCTGCAAAAAAAAAAAAAAAGTTTCCATTTCTGAAAGTGGAAAAACAGCTTGCCTTCTTCAAAGAATGTGGGTGGAGAACTGAGGTGCTCAATCGACAGCCTTGAATGCTTGGCTCGATTCACAAAAAAGTAAACCGCAAAAAATGGGTGTCAAAAGAACCGCCGGGGTTCAAATCGGCAGCTTCCTCGGAACTGACCTCTTTGGCTGGATTTCCAGAACGAGCCATCAAGGGGGGCAACCGAAGAAATTGGGTCTCCACCAGGCCGTCCTAGCATCTGAGGACCAAAAGGAACAGGGGCAACATTTTTAGCGGTGCAGGCAAGCAGAAGGGCAGGCCTAGTGGCGGAAACCGTGAGGTCCATGAAGAAGTCGGTGCTCTCCCCACACTTTAGCCACACAGACAATGGGTGATATCACAGTGGAAAAAGTTCTGCATTCTGCCGTCTCCAGCACAGGGGTGAAATCCAGCAGGTTCTGACAGGTCCTGGAGAACCGGTTGCGGAAATTTTGACTAGTTCGGAGAACCAGCAAATAACACCTCTGGCTGGTCCCAGAGTGGGGTGGGAAGGGAGATTTTGCAGTATCCTTCCCCTGGAGTGGGGTGGAAATGAAGATTTTGCAGTATCCTTCCCCTGGAGTGGGGAGGGAATGGAGATTTTGTAGTATCCTCCCCCAGGAGTGGGGAGGGAATGGAGATTTTGCAGTATCCTTCCCCTGGAGTGGAGTGGGAATGGAGATTTTGCAGTATCCTTCCCCTGGAGTGGGGAGGGAATGGAGATTTTGCAATATCCTTCCCCTAGGAGTGGGGAGGGAATGGAGATTTTGCAGTATCCTTCCCCCAGAAGTGGGGAGGGAATGGGGATTTTGCAGTATCCTTCCCCTGGAGTGGGGAGGGAATGGAAATTTTGCAATAACTTTCCCCCAGAAGTGGGGAGGGAATGGAGATTTTGCAGTATCCTTCCCCTAGGAGTGGGGAGGGAATGGAGATTTTGCAGTATCCTTCCCCTGGAGTGGGGAGGGAATGGAGATTTTGCAGTATCCTTCCCCTGGAGTGGGGAGGGAATGGGGATTTTGCAGTATCCTTCCCCTAGGAGTGGGGAAGGAATGGGGATTTTGCAGTATCCTTCCCCTAGGAGTGGGGATTTTGCAGTATCCTTCCTCTGCCACGCCCACCAAGCCACGCCCACAGAACCGGTAGTAAAAAAAATTGGATTTCACCACTGCCCCAGCATCCTGGGTTTGCAACATCTTGCAGTCGCCTCTAGGCGAGATCAGCAGCATACACCTTTAATAAATAAATACCTTTTTTACAAATAGCTTGTAGTTTCAACATATTTTAGGAAGCACCCAGTCCTGTCAGGGAGAAGGAACCAAGTGTAAAGTTAATTTGGAGTTTCTGCACAATCACAAAAAGCTAGGGCCAAGCCCTCCTGAATTCCTTGGAACCTTATCTAATTGTTCCTAAGAACTGGCTGCCGGATTGGGAGATACCTGTACAGGTAGACCTTGACTTACAACAGTTTGTCTGCTGAAAAAGGTGACTTATGATCGTTATTCACACTTCATCATCTTCTTTTAATGACCTCATAATCCCTTGCGGGGTGGAGTCTGGCCAACTGAATGGAGCTAGCAGAGTGTTTTAATGGCCGAATGCCTTTCCTGTCGCCGATGAGGAGTTTTGTTCAGCAGATATATTCTCAGTGTGTCCAGAGAGAGAAATATCTGCCTCTACCTAGGATCGAACTCACAGCCTCCTGATTGCAAGGCGAGAGCTCCACCTCTAGGCCACCGCACCACTCAATTGTTTTTCACACTTATACTCTCTAAATTTGTCTATTAAATAAATGAATACAGGTATTCCCCAACTTACAACAGTTTATTTAGTGACCATTTGAAGTTATAACAGCACTGAGTTAATGACTTACGGCTGTTTTTCTCACTTACGACGGTCACAGTGTCCCGGGGGCCACGTGATCCCCCTTTTGCGACTCAATGACAAGCCACGTCAATGGGGAAGCCAGACTCATTTAACAACTGTGACAAGGAAGGCCGTAAAACGGGCATAAAACTCACTTAACAACCATCTCGCTTAGCAACAGAAATGTTAGGCTCGATTGTGGTCGTAAAGTCGAGGACTACCTGAATTCTAGGCAGAACGTAATAAAGTAGTTAGCTCGAATTCTGCACACGCGGGTCCTGTTTGTTCGCACCTGACAACACACCACAAAATGATCAATCTCACCAGGCTCAAGCAGCTGTGTGAAATGAGAAAGCTGAACAGTAAACTGTGATTTATCCTGAGGCAAAAAAAATTTTTTTAAATGCTCTCAACTTGTCAGTTGATTCTCTCAGTTTTTTCCTTGCGAAAAGCTGTGAACGTGAATCTGGATTTAAGATGGCATTTTCTATTATCGGCTTTCCTTCCCCGTCTGATTCTTTTCCCATTTTCTCTTCACAGCCTTGGCCAACACTGTTGAAGAACTGGACTTATCTAGCAGTAACACACCCAGGTTACATGGCGTTCCTCACTTACGACGAGGTGAAGGCGCGGCTGCAGGCATATGTCAACAAACCGGGCAGGTAAACTCTCTAGGGATTGTATTAATCTGGGGGGGGGGTTGGATTTCAAAAGAACTGCTCTCTCAGGCCCCCGCTAGTTGATCTTATAATAAACTTTAATACAATATTTTTTAAAAAAAAAAAATTTTCCTGGAAGCACTGTAAAACTGCATACATATTGTTAGAAGTAGTTCTCGCTTAACGATGGTCATTGGGAACTCCAATTTCCATCGTTAAGCGGAACGTCATATAGCCACGCTGCTTAGCGACGGGAGTTCCAGCAGCCCCTAATTACTATCATTAAGCAAATCACGGTGGGTCGGTATGCAAGGACCTCATGCGATCAGAAGGTTCGATTTCCCACCGGCTTCCCCATCGACATCGTGGGAAGCCAGCAGGGAAGGTTGCAAATTGTGATCACATGACTGCCTTGGCTGAGGAATTCTGGGAGTTGGAGTCTAGACATCTTAAAGGGGCCACGTTTGAGAACCACAAATTCTGCAGGAAGTTTGTCTTTTCCTAGCTTAACCTCTGCCCCCACTCGGGTTCAAACTAGCTTGCTTGCAAAGCGTTCTCCGTAGCCATAACTCTCCCTGCCACCCCAATTTTGGATTCAAATTCTTGCTGTCTTTCTCCCACAGCTACATTTTCCGGCTCAGTTGCACCCGGTTGGGTCAGTGGGCGATCGGTTACGTGACGGCAGATAGAAGCATCTTGCAAACTATCCCACAGAATAAGTCCCTTTTCCAGGCCTTGGTGGATGGACACAAGGAAGGCTTGTGAGTATCAGAGACGCAAGTGGGCGTAAGAGGATTATCCTTGATCAGAAATCCATAACAGATCCATAACATAATATCTTTCCTCTGGATCAACCAATGACACAACAGAATGGGCAAGCTGTCAAAATCTCCAGAACGAAGACTTTGAGTTGATCCAAATTTGGATTTATGGAATAATGTAGCTCTGGAGTTCTACTGTGTTTCCTCAAAAATAAGACATCCCCTGATAATAAGCCCAATCGGGCTTTTGAGTGGATGCGCTAAAATAACCTCCCCAAAATAAACCTCCTGAAAATAAGCCCTCCCCGAAAATAAGCCCTTCCCAAAAATATTTAAATGTGTGCACAGCCAGTCCCCGTCATTTCCTCTGGTTAGGGTTAGGAAGACAGAGCTGGAAATCAGGTAAGACAGCAAGAGGAGCTCCATCTTGCTCCACACGCCCCGAAATAATAAGATCTCCCCGAAAATAAGGCCAAGCGCTTATTTCAGGGTTCAAAAAAATATAAGACAGGGTCTTATTTTCGGGGAAACACGGTATTTATCTATTTATTAGATTTTTATTTCCGCCTTCATAACTTCATAAGTCATTCAAGGTGGCAAATACACCTAATACAGGTAGTCCTTGACTTACAACCGCTCATTTAGTGACCGTTCAAAATTAAAATGGCACTGAAAAAAAGGGACTTCTGAGCATTTTTCATACTTACAACCGTTGCAGCCCAAAGTCACATGATTAAAATTCAGACACTTGGTAACGGATTCATATTTATGACCTGTTGCAATGTCCCGGGGTCATTTGATCCCTTTTCCAGACCGTCTGATAAACACAAAGTCAATTGGGAAGCCAGATTCACTTAACAAGTGTCACTAACTTAATAATTTCAGTGATTCACTTAATAACTGTGACAAGAAAGGTCGTAAAATAGGACAAAATTCACTTAACATAGGTCTCACTTAGCAACAGAAATGTTGGGCTCAATTGTGGTCTTAAGTCAAGGGCTACCTGTACTCCTTCCTCTTCCTATTTTCCCCACAACAACAGCCCTGTGAGGTGAGCTGGGCTGAGAGAGAGGGGGGGGGACTGGCCCAAAGGCAGCCAACTAGGAATTCTGGGAGTTGAAGTCCACACATCTTAAAGTTGAGAAACAGTGGTTTAAAAGGTGCCTCTGTCTTGTAGCTACCTGTATCCGGATGGGAAAAACGTGAATCCGGATCTGGCAGAATTGATGGAAGGCTCTGCTCGAAACCGAATTCAGGTCTCCCAGGTAAGTTAGTCCTTACAGGCCTGCAAGTGTTGGGTATATAGAGGTGTTAAGGCTGGAAGAGCTATAGGCCGCACACTCTTAGGAATTGTTCATGCCATAACCTTGTCCAGTTGTTTTCCAGTAGATGATAGTAGTAGATATAAAAATATAGATAGATAACGGAAAGATGACATGGATGGATGGATGGATGGATGGATGGATGGATGGATGGATAGATGATATAGGATAGAGGATATAGGATAGAGGATAGAGAATAGAGGATGGATGGATGGATGGATGGATGGATGGATGGATGATGGATGGATGATGGATGGATGGATGGATGGATGGATGGATGGATGGACAGACAGATGGAGATAGATGATAGATAGATGGATGGATGGATGGATGGATGGGTGGATGGATGGATGGACGGATGGAGATAGATAGATGATAGATGATTGCTAGATGATAGATGATAGATGATAGATGGATGGATGGATCGAGATAGATAGATGATGGATGGATGGATGGAAATAGATAGGTGATGGATGGATGGATGGATAGATGATAGATGGATGGATGGACGGATGGAGATAGATGATAGATGATTGCTAGATGATAGATGGATGGATGGATGGATGGATGGATGGATGGATGGATGGATGGATGGACAGATGGAGATAGATGATAGATGATAGATGGATGGATGGATGGATGGATGGATGGATGGATGGATGGATGGATAGATAGATAGATGAATAGGTGAATAGATGAATAGATAGATGATAGATGGATGGATGATGGGTGGGTGGGTGGGTGGGTGGGTGGGCGGGCAGGCAGAGAGAGATAGACCGACAGAAAGAGAAGAGAAGAGGAAAGAAAAGAAAGCAAAGAGAAGAGAAGAGGAAGGGAAGTGGAGAAGAGAAAGGAAAGAGAGAAGAGAACACAGGGGAAAGGGAAGAAAAGAGAAAGGGAAGAGGAGGAGACAAACAGGGAAAGGGAAGAGAGAAGATAACAGAAGGGAAAAGGAAGACAAGAGAAGAGAAAGGGAAGTGAGAAAAGAACACAGTGGAAAGAGAAGAGAAAGGGAAGAGGGAAGACAACAAAGGGGAGAGAGGAGAGGAAGAGAACAATAGAAGCAGGACAGTAGTGTTTTTAAAATTTCTCATTCTCGCTTCAGTGGCACCTCGGTACTCAACTGCTTTGAAACTCACCCAATTTGGTACTCAACACATTTTGACATGAACATTTTGTCCCAGTACTCATCATTTGTTTAGTACTCGACGCAACAAGCTTGAACTTGTCAGTTGTCAGCTGCCTTGTGACTCACTACCTTCACTCACTATTCCTGATGGGAAAAAATTGTTTGGTAGTTCTTGCTCCTCCCGGAACCAATTAACAACGAGTACCCAGGTGCCACTGTATTTTGACTCCACTTTCACACCTCTGCCTGCCCCTTCTTCCTCTGCAGGAACAGTTCGAGCTCTACAGCCAGGTGGAATCCACCTTCCAGCTTTGCAAAATCTGTGCCGAGAACAATAAGGATGTTCAAATCCGGCCATGCGGTCATCTTCTCTGCCGGGAATGCCTTAAGTCGTGGCAGGTGATTTCCTTCCCCTCCCTTTCTGGGTTTTTTTTTTCATTGTTTTTAATTCAAAATGTTTTTATTAAAAGGATGACACGAAATATAAAATACAAATAAGAGAAAGGTTGTAGGGAAAGGCTGGCGGGGGAGGGGGCTAAGAGAAAGCGAGGGATGAAGAGAACAAAGCGAACGAAGCATTGAGTTCCAACTTTTTTCAGTGCCGTCAAATGCTAGTAGTCCTCGACTCAACGACCATTCCATTTAGCGACCGATCAAAGTTACAACAGTACTGGTAAAAAGTAACTTGTGAGTGTTTTTTCAGACTTAGGAAGCATCTAAGTCAGTGTTTCTCAACCTTGGCCGCTGGACGATGTGTGGACTTCAACTCCCAGGGTTGTGCTTGACCTTGGGGGGGGGGCAGGGTGGACATGGCCAGCTCAATGTCACTTGTGTCGGGGGGCACCTGTGGTGGCCAAGTGGTAAGACACGACTTCCCTGGGAGCCTTTCTCACTCTCATTATAATCTCCTTCCTTCCTTCCTTCCTTCCTTCCTTCCTTCCTTCCTTCCTTCCTTCCTTCCTTCCTTCCTTCCTTCCTTCCTTCTTCTTTTTCCTTCCCTCTTCATTCTCCTTTCTTCTTCCTTCCTTCCCTTCTTTTTCCTTCCCTCTTCATTCTCCTTTCTTCTTCCTTCCTTCCTTCCCTTCTTTTTCCTTCCCTCTTCCTTCTCCTTTCTTCTTCCTTCCCCTCCTTTCCTTCTTTTTCCTTCCCTCTTCCTTCTCCTTTCTTCTTCCTTCCTTCCTTCCCTTCTTTTTCCTTCCCTCTTCCTTCTCCTTTCTTCTTCCTTCCTTCCTTCCCTTCTTTTTCCTTCCCTCTTCCTTCTCCTTTCTTCTTCCTTCCTTCCCTTCTTTTTCCTTCCCTCTTCCTTCTCCTTTCTTTTTCATTCCTTCCTTCCTTCCCTTCTTTTTCCTTCCCTCTTCCTTCTCCTTTCTTCTTCCTTCCCCTCCTTTCCTTCTTTTTCCTTCCTTGCTCTCTTCCCACCTTTCCTTCTTTTCCTTTGCCTTTCCTCTTTCTTTCCTTTCTCCTTTCCTGCCCCTTCTTGCATGCTCAAATGCAAAAGGAAGGGAAAGAACCGTTTTCGGCTTCCTGCAGCCCTCTGCCACCGGAAACAGAGCTCGGGGCGGCCTCAAACACGGCCCTCCCGAGCTCCGTTTTCACTGGCAGATGCACCATGGACCGGTCCTTTGCTGTTTCCAAGGCTGCCCCGTGGGTCAAATCTAAGCGTTTGACACCCCTGTTCGTACCTGACATTGGGCGAACCTTATTCCTTGAGTCCTGGGGGGGGGGGATAAATCCTAACGTGACCCTCTCTGCTTCTTGACAGCTTTCAAAATCCCCCACCTGCCCCTTCTGTCGCCAGACGATCTGGGGCCATGAAGATGTCGAGGTCAGCCCTTACAGCTCCAAGGAGGGCAGCCCTACAACTAAGGACGAGAGCGACGAAGGCGACCTGGAAGATGTGGACATGGTCTTGCAACAGCTGATGCTCATGCGCCAGACCCAGGGGGTCAGTGTGAGATGAGAGGGGGCCTCCTTTGATTTTGAGCATCACTATTGCACCCGGGGGCACTGAGGGAGGAGGTGGGTGGGGCTTAAAAGGTGGCAGCTAGGACCAGGGCATTGAAACCCCGCCCCTTTTAAGATGGTAGCGTAACGTACGACGGAGCCTGAATGCATTTTCGCCAGGGCCATTCTTTGATATTTTTAATCCCATCCTAAATTGCAACCTCCTCAACACGTCGGTTTCCTTTTTTTAAAATTTAATTTAATTAGTGTATATCCCGTTTTTATTATTTTTTTACAAATAACTCAAGGCACGGAACTTAGATAATACTCCTTCCTTCGCCTATTTTTCCCCACAACAGCTACTCTGTGAGGTGGATTGGGCTGAGAAAGAGGAACCGGCCCAAATTCCCCCATGTTCATGGCTAAGGTGGGACTAGAACTCACAGTCTCCTGGTGATTGGCCCAGAGTCAGTCACCCAGCCAGCTTTCGTGCCTAAGGCAGCACTAGAACTCTCCGTCACCTGGTGATTGGCTCAAAGTCACCCAGCCATCTTTCATGCCTAAGGCGGCACTAGAGCTCTCAGTCACCTGATAATTAGTCTAAAATCACCCAGCCAGCTTTCGTGCCTAAGGCAGCACTAGAACTCTCCATCACCTGGTGATTAACCTAAAGTCACCCAGCCAGTTTTCGTGCCTAAGGCAGCACTAGAGCTCTCAGTCACCTGGTAATTAGCCTAAAGTCACCCAGCCAGCTTTCGCGCCTAAGGCGGCACTAGAACTCACCATCTCCCAGTTTCTATCCTGGTTCTTTAACCACTACCGTGTTTCCCTGAAAATAAGACCCTGTCTTATATTTTTTTTGAACCCTGAAATAAGCGCTTGGCCTTATTGCCATGCGCTCAAAAGCCCGATTGGGCTTATTATCAGGGGATGTCTTATTTTGGGGAAAACAGGGTACACCAACCTGGGTTTTTTTCCCGCCCCTGTCGGTTCTTTTCTCTGTGGAAATGGGGGTCCCCATCAATCAACTGAAGCGGTGGCGAAATTACTGAAATTACTGTCCGGAATGCAAGGCCTCGACCCATCCGAACATTTCTCCTGCTTTGCGTGGATTGTGAAGTGCGACAGATTGCTTTCCCCCTCAGGATGTTAAATAAATGGGGAGAAAGGAATTGACTCTGTTCTTTCTCCCTCTTCTGCTCCAGAGAGCGGCTCCCGTTTCATCTCCCAATCTGGACCCTGTGTTGCAAACCCCTCCAGTACCCCCAAGATTAGATCTCCTGCCGCAGAGACCCCCGGCTCTTCCTCTTCCAGACTATCAAGTAAGTGAAATCCTCAACTTAACAACAGTTCATTTAGTGACCAAAGTCACAACAGCACTGGATAGCTCAGCAGACTAATGCATTGTAATTTAACTCCAGCTGTCTGCAATTAGTAAGTTCGAATCTCGCCAGGCTCAAGGTTGACTCAGCCTTCCATCCTTTCTAAGGTAGGTAAATTGAGGACCCTGTTTGTCGGGGCAATAGGGGACTTTGTAAAAATATACAAAAGTATGAAGGCTTTGTAATAACGCATTGTAAGCCGCCCTGAGTCTCCTGAGAAGGGCGGCATATAAATAAATAAAAAAAACCCCGCTTTTCCCACTTACAATCGTCACAGCCTCCCTGTGGTCCCCTGATCAAAATTCAAACACTGGGCAACCGACTCATATTTATGACGGTTGCGGTATCGCGGAGTCACGTGATCTCCTTTTATGACCTTCTGACAAGCCATGGGGAAGCCAGATTCACTTAACAACCGTGTTAAACTTGGCTTAACCACTGCAGTGCTTCCCTTTAACAACTTGTTGTGGCTTGTTGGCCGCCAGCCCCTCCAACAGCCGAATCAGAGGAGGAGTAGGAGTAGGAGTGGGAGTCAGGGTCAGCAACAAGGCAACCTGAGAGCTCCGAGGGGGAAGGGGGAATGGAGCTGTCAGAGAAAAAGAGAGACAGAGGTGGAAACTGGGCTGTCCGTCAGCCCTCAGGTGGAGACTCAATAGCCCCCAAGTCTGGAGGTGGCTGATGAGGAGGAGGAGGAACAGCTGGGTCCAGTGCCTGATGCACAGATGCACAGAAGGCAGAGGAGAGGAGAGCAGTGGAAATCTATGGGCCGGTCCTCGGGACGGAAGAGCCACCGCTGCTAGTGAAGCCCCACCCTATCTCTGGGGATAACAGGCAAGGGGAGGAGATGAATAGATATGGCAGACAACGATTCATCTCCCTGCCGGATAGTCTGTGTTGTTAGTCTGTGTTTAGAGAGATTTTTTTTTTGCCGGGGCTGCTGGCGCTCCTAATAAAGGAATCATTGATTTAAATACAGAAGGTTTGTTGTGTTTGGGGAGCTGAGTCAGAACACAACTGTGGCAAGCAAGGTCGTAAAAATGGAACCAGAATCACTTAGCAAGTGTCTTGTTTAGGAACAGAAATGTTGGGCTCAATTGTGGCCGTAAGATGAGGACTACCTGTATTTTGTCATGGGAATAGGACTGCTGGGGGTCTGAGACGTCGATGCCAGTTATCTCCTCACCATCCCAACCCATTCCTTCTGCTGCCCATTTAGACCGTCTCCTCTTCGGCCCACTGGATCAGGGATCGCCCCTTGCCAAGCCTTCCTCAAGAACACTCTCCGTCCGTCACTGCATGGAACACCTCCGCAGCTTCTCCATTTGAGGAGAAGGGACAGGAATCCCAGCGATGAGTTGCTTGCAGGCAATCCGGGAGCAGGTAAAATAGACGTTGATCTAGATCATGGGGTCTCCAGACGTGGCAACTTTAAATAGGATAGGATAGGATAGGATAGGATAGGATAGGATAGGATAGGATAGGATAGGATAGGATAAGGATAAGGATAAGGATAAGGATAAGGATAAAACAATAATAAGAATAGAATAGAATAGAATAGAATAGAATAGAATAGAATAGAATAGAATAGAATAGAATAGAATAGAATAGAATAGAATAGGGTAGGGTAGGGTAGGGTAGGGTAGGGTAGGGTAGGGTAGGGTAGGGTAGGGTAGGGTAGGGTAGGATAGACTAGAGTAGAGTAGAGTAGAATAGAATAGAATAGAATAGAATAGAATAGAATAGAATAGAATAGAATAGAATAGAATAGAATAGAATAGAATAGGGTAGGGTAGGGTAGGGTAGGGTAGGGTAGGGTAGGGTAGGGTAGGGTAGGGTAGGGTAGGGTAGGATAAGGATAAGGATAAGGATAAGGATAAGGATAAGGATAAGGATAAGGATAAGGATAAAACAATAATAAGAATAGAATAGAATAGAATAGAATAGAATAGAATAGAATAGAATAGAATAGAATAGAATAGAATAGGGTAGGGTAGGGTAGGGTAGGGTAGGGTAGGGTAGGGTAGGGTAGGATAGACTAGAGTAGAGTAGAGTAGAATAGAATAGAATAGAATAGAATAGAATAGAATAGAATAGAATAGAATAGAATAGAATAGAATAGAATAGAATAGAATTCTTTATTGGCCAAGTGTGATTGGACACACAAGGAATTTGTCTTTGGTGCATACGCTCTCGGTGTACATAAAAGCTATAAGAGATAAATCATGACCAGAGTCATCATAAAAATACATTCATCATAAATCATAAGATACAGCGCTTAGTGTTAGTCATAGATACTAAATAAGCAATCAACATAAATCAAACTAGGAAACTAAATAAAACAATATAAATCTCCATTCCCAACCCACTCTGGGGCCAGCCAGTATTTGCCAGTTCTCTGCTTAAAATTTCCGCTACCGGTTCTCCAGAACCTGTCAGAACCTGCTGGATTTCACTCCTTCCCCCAAATGAGATATCTTCTAACCGGGGGGGGGGGGGGGGGGGGGGTGTTCAAATTTTTTTACTACCGGTTCTGTGGGTGTGGTTTGATGGGCATAGCATGGCTCAGTGGGTATGGCTTGGTGGGCGTGGCAGGGAAAGGATACTGTAAAATCTCCATTCCCTCCCCACTCCAGGGGAAGGTTACTGCAAAATCCCCATTTCCTCTCGATCAGCTGGGACTTGGGAGGCAGAGAATAGATGGGGGCGGGGCCAGTCAGAATTTTTACTACCGGTTCTCCGAACTACTCAACATTTCCGCTACCGGTTCTCCAGAACTGGTCCGAACCTGCTGAAACCCACCTCTGCTTCTAACTTCTATACAGCTACAGTAAATCCATCTCTATCTTCCTGAGTGGTGCATTAGTAAGACCGCATCTAGAATACTGCATCCAGTTTTGGTCTATAAAACTATAAAACTATAGAGCCTTGGTAGTACAGTGGTCTAAAGCACCCTGTTATTAAGACCAGCTGCTTGCAATTACTGCAGGTTCGAATCTCGCCAGGCTCAAGGTTGACTCAGCCTTCCATCCTTTCTAAGGTAGGTAAATTGAGGACCCAGTTTGTGGGGACAATAAGCTGACTTTGTATAAATATACAAAAGGATGAAGGCTATTGCTGAGCACATTGTAAGCCGCCCTGAGTCTCCGGAGAAGGGCGGCATATAAATCAAATTAAAAAAAAAACTATAAAACACTATAAAAAAAGATGTTGAGACTCTAGAAAAAGTGCAGAGAAGAGCAACGAAGATGATTAGGGGACTGCAGACTAAAACATACGATGAGCAGTTGTAGGAACTGGGCATGGCTAGTCTAGGGAAGAGAAGGACCAGGGGAGGCATCTTCCAATATTTGAGGGGCTGCCACAGAGAGGAGGAAGGGGTCAAGCTATTTTCCAAGGCACCCGAAGGCCAGACAAGGAATAACGGATGGAAACTGAACAAGGAGAGATTCAACCTGGAAATGAGGAGAACAATCAACCCATGGAACAGAAGTTGCCTTTGGAAGTTGTGGGAGTGTCATCACTGGAGGCTTTCAAGAAGAGATTGGACTGCCATTTGTCAGAAATGATTTCCAGCTTGGGTGAGGGGGGGTTGGACTAATAGATCTACAAGATCCTTTCCAACTTAAATCTGTAATTTTGTCCTCTTCTAGGGTCGTATCTGATCTGCGCTGTCCGATTGGTGGAATCGAGTCTGGGAGAGCCAGCTAACGGTGTCCTTCCACATGGCCAAATGAAGGAGAAGTTGGTTTACTCGCAGTTCTGATGCTTCACCCAGCTTGACTTCCAACAGAAGGAAATCAGCCGAGCAAAATCTAATGCTTTTGGAAGGACAATTGGGATGTTTTTAGGAATGTTTTACAAAACATGTGCCTTTTCCTGGATGAACTACCATGATTCTATTATTCTATCCTGAACTTCGCAAGCATTGCTATCACTAAACATCTAAAGAATCACATTTCCCTGTTTTGGGAAAAAGAGGATATATCGGACAGTAACTACATCATCACCATTCGGGCCTTATAACAATAGTTGTCAACCCTTTTTTTCATCACGAAACCCCTTCAAATATCTTTTGTGGCCACGGACCATGGCCACGGACCCTCAAGACTTAAGATTTAAATCATAATATTTCTTCAAGCCCTGTGATGACATCATAGCCGTGGTGGTGCAGGGGTTACGCATTGCAGGCTAACTCTGCCGATCGCCAGCAGTTCGATCCAGACCGGCTCAAGGTTAACTCAGCCGTCCATCCTTCCGAAGTCGCTAAAATGAGGACCCAGGTTGTTGGAGGCAATGTGATGACTCTATAAACTGCTTATGAAGTGATATATAAATCTATTGCTCTTCCCTTCTCCTTCCTTCCTTCCTTCCTCCCTCCCTTCCTTCCTCCCTCCCTCCCTCCCTCCAATTGTTCCATGGTGCACAGTGGTTAGAATGCAGCATTGCAGGCTAATTCTGCCATCTGCCAGCAGTTTGATCATGAAAGGTCAACTCAGCCTTCTGTCCTTCCGAGGTGGGTAAAATGAGGACCCAGATTGCTGGGGGTAATATGCTGACTCTGTAAACCGCTTAAAGAGGGCTGTAAAGCACTGTGAAGTGTTATATAAGTCTAGGGGCTATTGCTATTGTCCCCCAGGGCTCTGCAGATCACAGATTGGGGAAACATCGCATTACAACGTAGTCACCTTATTCATTTTGGAAAGAGGGTTGACTTAACTTATTTCTCTCTAGGAAGATGTACACTTCTTCTTCAGCAGGAGAAGCATCAGCGTTTTCTGTTCAGAACCTTAAATCCAGAGGAGAAAGCAGGACTTTTAGAATTAAACTTATAAGTTGACTAGCCTTTTTTTTTGTATCTGGATACTGTCTCTATCCATTTCCTGGGTTGAATGGATAAAATGGTGAAGCTGTCCACTAGGTGGCGCTGGTGTCTCAGGAGAAAAATATGTGGATTTAGGTCAAACTCGTAAAAATAGGTACTGGGTTCTCTTTGGGGATTTTTAATTATATTTTTCTTAGGTACAGATGTGGGTGCGATCAGTTGTTTATTTATTTGTATCCCGCTTTATTATTTTTGCTTTATTATTTTTACAAAAGGTTCAAAGTGGCAAACATCGGCCCAATTTTCCTACGTTCTCCTCCTATTTTCCTCCTATTTTAACCACTTTCTTAACTGAAACAAACTTCTTGGATGAGAAGTAAAATATTTTCAAAGAAAAAGCCAAAAAAGTCCAGCTGCTTTTTGGGGAAGGGGGGAAAAAAAACAGCACCTTTTGGACAAGAAAGGATGGAAGGCTGAGTCCACCTTGAGCCTGGGGAGATTCGAACTTGCAGTAATTGCAGACCGCTGATGTTAATCCCAATGCTATCAGTCTGCTGAGCCACCAGGCCCTTCTTTCCCTCTCCACTGCTCATCCCCCCTTACTTGCCTGCTTAGCAAGGATATTGATCCGTCTCTCCTGGGTGGAAAGTCCGTTGGCTGCAGATGCTTTGCTGAGATCAGCTCCTATTCCAGGAACCTCCATCAATGCAATGGGATGGGTTGGGTTGCAGAAGACATGAGAAGACTCCAGGGTGGGGTGAGGGGTGAGGTGGGGGAAAAGGAAATAGGAGACCCCCACAAGGGCTTGGCCAGTGGTGGGATTCAGCCAGTTTGCACCCCTTCGGGAGAACCGGTGGTTAACTTTCTGAGCAGTTTGGTGAACTGGTTGTTGGAAGAAATCATTAGGGCAGAGAACCGGTTGTTAAATTACTTGAATCCCACCACTGGGCTTGGCCCAGAGAGACATTGGGAAATCCACAGTCCCCGAGCCCCTTCTCAGGAATGGCCTCTACAGGTAGTCCTCAACTTATAACCATTTGTTTAGCGACCGTTTGAAGTTACAATGGCACTGAAGAAAGTGACTGGCCCAAAGTCACCCAGTCAGCTTACATGCCTAAGTCGGGACTAGAACTCTCGGTCTCCTGGTGATTGGCCCCAAATCCCCCAGATGACTTTAGTTCCTAAGGTGGGACTAGAACTCACGAGCTCCTGGTGATTGGCCCAAAGTCACCCAGTCAGGTTTCGTGCTTAAGACGTGACTAGAACTCTCCAGCTCCTGGTGATTGGCCCAAAGTCACCCAGTCGTCTGTCATGCTTAAGTTGGGACTAGAACTCACGAGCTCCTGGTGATTGGCCCAAAGCCACCCAGTCAGGTTTCATGCTTAAGACGTGACTAGAACTCTCCAGCTCCTGGTGATTGGCCCAAAGTCACCCAGTCGTCTGTCATGCCTAAGGTTGGACTAGAATTCACTATCTCCTGATTTCTAAACCAGCATCTTCACCGTTGGGCCAAACTTTTACAGGTAGTCCTCAAGTTACGACCAAAATTTCTGTTGCTAAGTGAGACAGTTGTGGATTTCCCCACCCCACCCCATCTTCATGACCTTTCTTGCCACAGTTGTTAAGTGAATAAGGCTAAGTTATACGATGAATGATTGAAGGAACTAGGTATGACTGGTCCAATGAAAAGAAGGACCAGGGGTGACATGATGGCAGTCTTCCGATATTTGAGGGGCTGCCCCAAAGAAGAGGGGGGTCAACCTATTCTCCAAAGCACCAGAAGGCAGGACAAGAAGCAATGGATGGAAACTGATCAAGGAGAGAAGCAACCTAGAATGAAGGAGAAATTTCATGACAGTGAGAACAATTAACCTGTGGAACTGCTTGCCTCCAGAAGTTGTGAATGCTCCAACACTGGAAATTTTTAAGAAGAGATTGGATAACCATTTGGCTGAAATGCTATGGGGTTTCCTGCCTAAGCAGGGGGTTGGACTAGAAGACCTCCAAGGTCCCTTCCCACCCTGTTATTCTATGTCCTATGTTCTTGTTCGAACAAGAGCAATCTTGCTTTGGAGTCCCCCTCCTCTCGCCTCTTTCCCCAAGCCATTCTACTATCTCCATTTGCTCCCTGTGAGTATCACTGATTTGCACAGGCATTTTGCTCTCTGGAGGACAGTCAACTTGGATGAGCGAGCTACTATAAATAAACTTTCTTTTTTTTTTTTTTAATTTGTTTGGGGATACGCAAGTCCCAGCTGTCCTGTGTGACTTGTAAGTATCTTGTTTCCCCCTGCAGTTCAAGAGGTAGGAACGTGTCGTGGGACGTACAACCTACCTTCGCGGCTGATTTCTTCCACCTTCACGGACGTTCGTATCAAAAAAAGTCAAAATGGCAGCCGGGATTATGCGCAACTCTTGCCTATCTGCAACACAGTGGCTTAAAAGAATCACAAGAGTTGGAAGGGGCCTTAGAGGTCCTCTAGTCCAGCCCTCTGCTCAAGCAGGAGACCCTATACCATTTCAGACAAGTGACTGTCCAGTCTCTTCTTAAAAATATCCAGTAATGGAGCACCCACAAGAGGCAAGCGTGGTTAATTGTTTTCACCGTTAGGAAATTTCTCCTTAGTTCTAGGTTGCTTCTCTCCTTGATTAGTTTCCATCCGTTGTTTCTTGTTTCATCTTCAGATGCTTTGGAGGATAGGTTGGAAAGTCCCCCACTTTCTTTGTGGCAGCCCCTCAAATATTGGAAGACTGCTATCCTTTCATCCCTAGTCCTTCTGGAGGCTAAAACATATGAAGAACGGTTGCAGGAACTGGGTATGTCTCATCTGATTAAAAGAAGGACATGGGGAGACATGATAGCAGTGTTCCAATATCTCAAGGGCTGCCCCAAAAAAGAGGGAGTCAAGCTATTCTCCAAAGCACCTGAGGGCAGGACAAGAAGCAACGGGTGGAAAGTAATCCAGGAGAGAAGCAACCTGGAATTAAAGAGAAATTTCCTGACAGTGAGAACAATTAATCCGTGGAACGACTTACCTCCAGAAGTTGTAAATGCTCCAACACTGGAAGTTTTTAAGATGATGTTGGATAACCATTTGTCTGAAATGGTATAAGGTTTCCTGCCTGAGCGGGGGTTGGACTAGAAGACCTCCAAGGTCCCTTCTGACTCTTCTCTTCTCTTCTCTTCTCTTCTCTTCTCTTCTCTTCTCTTCTCTTCTCTTCTCTTCTCTTCTCTTCCCTTCCCTTCCCTTCCCTTCCCTTCCCTTCCCTTCCCTTCCCTTCCATTCCATTCCATTCCATTCTATTCTATTCTATTCTATTCTATTCTATTCTATTCTATTCACCAAACTAGACATGCCCAGTTCCTGCAACCGTTCTTCATACGTTTTAGCCTCCAGTCCCCTAATCCTCTTTGTTCCTCTTCTCTGCACTCTTTCCAGAGTCTCAACATCTTCTTATATAGTAATTTATATTGCATTTTACATGCCATCCCATGCATTAGAACCGCATGCGGTGCACGTGAACTGCAAGATTTAAAAAGGGTGAGGCTTTGACCACAGAATCGCAGCTGCCATTTTGACGTTTTTTGGGGACATGTTGCCCTGGCTCATCCTCGCATCCCGAGCCACGGCCCTTACCTGCGTCATTTGCAGCTAGCCCTCATTCCTGCGTGTTTCATTCGTCCCTGGGTTCCTTCAAATCTACGGTGGTGAGTGTAGACAATACCCACAACGCTATCTCGAATCTGCATTTTTAAAATATTTCAATATAGGGATGTATTTGCATGATTTATGAGGCCCACAAACCGCCACCCAGATCAGATAAATGTATGCACCGAAGGCATTTTTTTCTAGGGAAAGGAAAGACACTGTTTGCACAAAGGGAGCATGTCAGGAAAGATATATAGAAACATAAATATATTATAAATGTGCCAGTAAGTGCACGGGAATATCCGAGCACATTTCCGGTTCGGGATTGAAGGAGGGAGAGCCAAAGAACAGAGAAATAATTCTGACAAAAGAAAGTCAGTCTCTTCCATTAATCTAGATTGATCTCTGTCTCTCGCTCTGTGTGTGTCTTTCTCTCGCTTTCTCTTTCTCTCTCTCTCTGTCTCTCTTTCTCTCTCTTTCTTTCTCTCTCTCTCTGTCTCTCATTCTCCCTTTCTTGTTCTTTCTATTTTTCTTCCTCTCCTCATCTTTCTGTCTCTCTTTCTTTTTCATTCTCTTCTTCCTTCTTTTTCTGTCTCTTTCTTTCTTTTGTCTTTCTCTTTCCTTTGTTCTTTCTCTTATTCTTTCTTTCCCTCATTCTTTCTTGTTTTCTTTTTCTCTTTCTCTCCTTTCTTTCTTCCCCCTTTCTTTCTCTTCCTTCCTTCCTTTTGTCTTCTGTCTTTTTCTTGTTCTTTCTCTTATTCTTTCCCTCTCTTTCTTTCTCTGTCCCTTTCCCTCATTCTCCCTTTCTTGTTCTTTCTCTTTTTCTTCCTCTCCTCATCATTCTTTCTTTTTCCCTCTTTTTCTCTGTCTTTCCCTCTGTCTCTTTCGTCTTTCTCTTTCCTTCATTTTCTCTTATTCTTTATCTTTCCCTCATTCTTTCTTTTCTTTTCTCTTTCTCTTCCTTCCCTCTTTCTCTTTCCCTTCCTTCTTTTCATCTTTCTTTTTCTTGTTCTTTCTCTCATTGTTCTTCCTCTTTCTCTCTTTCTTGTTCCCTCTTTGATTCTTGCTCTCTATCTGTCTCTTTCTCCTTCTCTCTGTTTCTGACTCTCTCTCTCTCTCTCTTTCTTGTTCCCTCTTTCTGTCTCTTGCTCTCTTTCTGTTTCTCTTTCTCCTTTTCTCTTTCTCCTTCTTTCTCCTTCTCTCTCTCTCTTTCTTGTTCCCTCTGTCTCTTGCTCTCTATTTCTCTTTCTCCTTCTCTCTCTCTCTCTCTCTGTTTCTCTCTCTCTCTGTTCTCGGTGATTTTAACATCCTGATCCATCCAACGCATGAGCCCCACCCGCAGGGCCCCTGGCTGTGTCCCTTCTTCGCCTCCCTGCTCCCATGCTCAGGCGTGCACCCCTCCGCCACAGAAGGAGCCAGATGCTCCCTGGGTTTATGAGGCCTTCACAAGCTTCTAACTTCAACAGCCGCGTCTCATTTTCTTTCAGAGGCCATTAAACTCAGCCGCCTCATTACCCGCCTTCAGCGTTCGTTCTCGCCTGCTGTTGCAACCTCTCCAAGCGAGTCCATTCCTTCCCTCACAATCTCCTTTATAGTCCAATGCTCCTTTCCCCCTAAATATAATCTTCTTGTTTGTTTGTCTGTCTGTCTGTTTGTTTGCTAGTTTGGGTTCCTCGTGCCCTTGATCAGAGTTGTGAACTTTTTCCCTTCTAGGGTGCAGCTTGGCTCACTTCCTCGAGCTCCCTGAAACAGCCTGGTCTTTAGACACTTGGCTCAACTCTCGTTTTTGAGATTATTTGTTTTATGCAACAAGGCAGGTGAAACGTTTGTGCTGCTGCACTCGTGATCGGTTGTCTGCTTTGAAGGTTTTTAATGAACTTTCTGATGAGCAACTGACTGGATAATTCATTACAGGCTGTCCTCAACTTACGGCGGCAATTAGGACCGGAATTTCTGTTGCTAAAGCAAGGTTAAGTGAGTCACTATTTTCCATGGCAGTTAAGAAAATCACTGCCGTGTGAGTCAGTTTCCAAGTGTCTGAATTTTGATCACGTGACCACGGGGATGCTGCAATGGTCGTAAGTGTGAAAAACGGTCGTAAGTCGCTTTTTTCAGTGTGGTTGTAACTTTGGTCACTAAGTGAACGGTTTTGTAAGTCGAGGGCCACCTGTATTCTATCTTTCTGGACAAGAGTGGGAGACCAGTCTACCAGCCCCTCCCCACCCACCCATTTTACTTCCCCAGCAAAGCTTGAACCCAGATCTCACCAGTCGGTCTCATGACTTGGTTTCCTGTTCACGCCAATTAAAACATGGATTTGTAAACCTGAATGAGCAGCTCAGCAGCCCAGAAAACCGAAAAGCACTCAAACGGCCTTCCAGCTCAGGCGAAGGGCTCTGCAAGGCCCAGGCTGCCTCCCTCCTTCCCACCCCCCTCCCTCCGAGGTCATCCTGCTGAGCTGACAAGTGCTGGAAAAAAGATGCTGAGATATATGTATGTGTATGTGTGTGTGTATCAGCATCTTTAGATAGAGAGAGAGAGAGGTATAGATATCAGCAGATATAGATAGATATAGATAGATGGATGGATGGATAGATAGATAGATAGATAGATAGATAGATAGATAGATAGATAGATAAAGTAGATAGAGATAGATAGATAGATAGATAGATAGATAGATAGATAGATAGATAGATAGATATAAAGAGATAAAGATAGATGGATGGATGGATAGATGAATGGATGGATGGAAGGATGGATGGATGGATGGATAGATAAAGAGAGAGTAGATAGAGATAGATATAGATAGATAAAGAGAGAGAGAGTAGAGAGAGTAGAGAGAGAGAGATAAAGAGAGATAGATAGATAGATAGATAGATAGATAGATAGATAGATATAGATAGATAGATAGATAGATAGATAGATAGATAGATAGATAGATAGATATAAAGAGATAAAGATAGATGGATGGATGGATGGATGGATGGAGGGAGGGATAGATAGATAGATAGAGAGAGTAGATAGAGATAGATAGATAGATAGATAGATAGATAGATAGATAGATAGATAGACAGAGAGAGAGAGAGAGAGAGATAAAGAGAGATAGGTATAGATATCAGCAGATATAGATAGATAGATATAGATAGATGGATGGATAGATAGATAGATAAAGAGAGAGCGTAGATAGAGATAGATAGATAGATAGATAGATAGATAGATAGATAGATAGATAGATAGACAGAGAGAGAGAGAGAGAGAGAGAGAGAGAGAGAGAGAGAGAGAGAGAGAGAGATCAGCATCTTTATATATATAAAATGTAATATATAAGGCAAAATTCAACAAGCGAAGTTCCTGTCTCCCCCTCCTTCCTCTCCTTCCCAGCAGAAATATCTATATATTCCAGCTAGGAAAGAGAGGAAGGGTAGGGAGGGAAACGGCAGGGGAACTTGACTCGTTGAATTTCTGCCTGCTCTGCCACCTCACTTTCTTTCCTTCTCTTGTTACAGATGGGTAAAAAACAGGTCCAAGAAGCGCGGAATTAACCGCAAGCTCAGCTTTTCCCAGCATCTACGTCACGTCCTCGATCTTTTGCAAATTCAAAATGGCTTGTGATAGCAAGAGAGAGAACATTTGCAAAACAGCCACAAGCCAGCAGTGGCTGCCAGCCAGGCTGTTTCGATCCCCTATTAAAAGAACCAGATTGAGCCCAAGAAGCTTTCAGGGTTATTAACTCCCCACTGTCCTTACGCACAGAACCTCCAGAATCAGTGGCAGTATATCTGCAAAGGCCAGGCACAGCAAAAAGAAGCTCCGTGTGGAATTAAAACGCAGGACTCACCCAAAGGAAATAATCAAGGCTCACTGCAGTATTTATTGTTAAGAGGGGCATACTGGAGGGGCTCCTGCAAAAGAATGGGAGACATACCCCTAAGTAACTAAAAAACAGAAAACATGCCTAATACTCCTCCTTTCTCCTATTTTGCCCCTGACAACAACAAACCTGTGAGGTGGGTTGGGCAGAGAGCGACAGCGATTGGCCCCAAATCCCCCCCCAGCTAGCTTTCATGCCTAAGGTGGTACTAGAATTCACCGTCACCTGGTGATTGGCCCAAAGTGACCCAGCTGGCTTTCATGCCTATGGCAGGGCTAGAACTCCCAGTCTCCTGGTGATTGGCCCAAAGTCACTCAGCCAGCTTTCGTGCCTGAGGCGGGACTAGAACTCCCAATCTCCTGGTGATTGGCCCAAAGTCACCCAGCTGGGTTCCATGCCTAAGGCAGAACTGGAACTCCCTGTCTCCTGGTTTCTAGGCCTGTACCTTCACCACTAGACCAAATTGGCTCTCAGAATTTAGAACTCCCAGTCTCCTGGTGATTGGCCCAAAGTCACCTAGCTGGCTTTCATGGCTCAGGCAGGACTAGAACTCCCAGTCTCCTGGTGATTGGGCCAAAGCCATCCAGCCAGCTTTCATGCCTAAAACGAGACTAGAACTCCCAGTCACCTGGTGATTGGGCCAAAGTCACCTAGCTGGCTTTCATGCCTAAGGCGGAACTAGAACTCCCTGTCTCCTGGTTTCTAGGCCTGCACCTTCTCCACTAGACCAAACTGGCTCTCGTATTATATTCATGTGGAAGATGGGCTCTCTGGAAGGACAGCGGGAGGAGTCTTCATGCTGCAGAGAATGACACCCCGTCCCCCAAAAATACCCATCCACCCCATTGCTCCCCCAAACTGGGGTTTTTCAGCTGAAAAAGCAATTCCTCACATTTATGTGGCCGACGTTCTCTCTTCCTCCCCTCCCTCCCTCTCTGTCCCACTCCTACAGCTTCCACGCATGTGCCAAAGACACACAAACACACATACATGCAGAAGCTTATATTTATACACAAGTTTGCCAACTCCATTTCCTAGTTGCTAGGGAGTTCAGGTCAGGTCCCAAAAACTACCCAAGGAAAGGAAATGACTTCTCCGCCCAAACTCTTCCGTCCGAAGGGAAACTCGACCCAACCCAACCCAGCGCCTGCAAAGTTCCAGCTAGGACATAGGACCGAAAAATCCCCCCCCCCTTTTTTTTTTTTGCACCGGAAATTCATCTCCAGGACCGCCAGGACTCTTCGTCTCTGACACCTCCTCAGCATCTAACCCTTGAAAGCAAAACTCAACTTTGCTTCTTGGGGTTATTTTTTTCCTGCAAACCCAGGTAGTCCTCGTTTAGTTGTTTGTTTGTTTGTTTGTTTGTTTGTCTGTTTTATTAGATTTATATACCGCCCTACTCCCGAAGGACTCAGGGCGGTGAACAGGCACAGAATAAAATACATAAATACAGAATTTAAAAGCAGAAAGAAAACCAGATTAAACCATTTAGCCCGAGACAAATTTAAAACATCCCAAAAATTTAAAAACAGATTTAAAATTTTCGATTTAAAAGAAAAAGGGGAAAAAAGGTTAGGCCAGGCCAGCTTGCTGGAATAGGAAGGTCTTAAGAGCGCGGCGGAAAGTGCGCAGATCCGGGATCCTCCGTATCTCCGGGGGGGGGGAGCTCGTTCCAGATAGTGGGTGCCCCCACAGAGAAGGCCCTCCCCCTGGGGGCCGCCAGTCGACACTGTTTGGCCGACGGTTTAGTGACCGTTCGAAGTTACGACGGCACTGAAAAAAAGCGACTTAACGACCGTTTTTCACCGTTGCAGCATCTCTGCGGTTATCCGATCAAAATGCAGACGCTTGGGTAACCGGTTCATACTTATGACCGTCGCTGTGTCCCAAGGTCGTAGGATCCCCTTTTGCGACCTTCCAATAAGCAAAGCCAATGTGGGGGGAGGAGCCGGATTCACTTAACAACCGTGTTGCTACGTTGACACCTGCAATGATTCACTTTACAAGAAAAGTCATCCAATGGGGCCAAACTCACTTAACGCATTCCTCACTTAGCGACATACATTTGGGGGTTCGGTTGGAGTCGCAGCAGCACTGGAAAAAGGGACTCGTGATTGTTTTTCACACTTAACGGCTGTTGCGGTGTCTCCGTGGTCGCGGTGATCAAAATTCAGACGCTTGGCAACTGACTCATAACTACAGCGATGGGGGGGGGGCGTGGGGAAGCCAGATTCACTTAACAACCACGTTACCCAGTTAACAACCGCAATGATTTGCTTTACAAATACGGCAAGCAAAGTCGTAAAATGGGGCAAGACTAAACACATTCCTCACTTGGCGACATAAATTCTGGGCTCCATTGCAGTCGTAAATCGAGGACTTTACCTGTTATTATCAGGCACTGGCAAAAAAGACTCGCCTGAAACAAGTCCAAAGTTTTGAGTTTTCAAAGCTTTGAGTTTTCGGTCCTTCCCGAGTGGGAGGCAGGAAAATGTGACATCTTTTGGGAGGGCGGTGACTTTTTTCCTTAATGGTTAGATGGATATCATGCTTTTTTTCCCTGACGGAATGAAAAGCCAATGTAAACAATACGATTGGCCATTTTTCTTGCGGCGACAAGCGAGAGTCACGGGTGTCCATAGGATGTGGCGTGTCAGGGGTGCCGTCATCTTTTGAGTTTGGGGCCCACACCCTATGGACACCCTCTGGGCATGTGGACTCACATGGGTCCTGAGCGAGAGGGACAGGCACAAACTCCTCCAGGGAACGGCCATGGACGGTGGCATAAAGCTAGGCATGACATTGGGTTTAGCTCAACAACTTAAGCAGGACGAATTGCCACTCTTGAATTGGCCTTTTGAGTCACACCAGATGCTGTTTTAGGACCTCTTTCCAGAGCACGATACCATAGTCTTCTGAGACTGAAAGTTGCCAATGAGGAGCTGACCTTAAACCAGAGGTGGGTTGGTGAGTTGCTCAGAAAGGTGAAATCAAACATCGTCTGGATTCACACCAGTGCCAGGTCAGGGGAAGGAGAAGGAAGGGGAGGGAAGGAGAGGTTAAGGAGAGGAGAGGAGAGGAGAGGAGAAGAGAGGGGAGGGGAGGAGAGGAGAGGAGAGGAGAGGAGAGGAGAGGAGAGGAGAGGAGAGGAGAGGAGAGGAGAGGAGAGGAAAGGAAAGGAAAGGAAAGGAAAGGAAAGGAAAGGAAAGGAAAGGAAAGGAAAGGAAAGGAAAGGGAGAAGAAGGAAAGGGAATAGAGAAGAAGGAAAGGAAAGGAAAAGAGATAGAGAAGAAGGAAAGGAAGGGAAGGGAAAGGAAAGGAAAGGAAAGGAAAGGAAAGGAAAGGAAAGGAAAGGAAAGAAGGAAGAAGGAAATGAAATAGAGAAGAAGGAAAGGAAAGGAAAGGAAGAAGGAAATGAAATAGAGAAGAAGGAAAGGAAAGGAAAAGAGATAGAGAAGAAGGAAAGGAAAGGAAAGGAAAGGAAAAGAAAGGAAAGGAAAGGAAAGGGAGAAGGAAATGAAAGGGAGAAGAAGGAAAGGAAATAGAGAAGAAGGAAAGGAAAGGAAAGGAAAGGAAAGGAAAGGAAAGGGAGAAGGAAATGAAAAGGAGAAGAAGGAAAGGAAATAGAGAAGAAGGAAAGGAAAGGAAAAGAGGTAGAGAAGGAAAGGAAAGGAAAGGAAAGGAAAGGAAAGGAAAGGAAAGGAAAGGAAAGGAAAGGAAAGGAAAGGGAGAAGGAAATGAAAGGGAGAAGAAGGAAAGGAAATAGAGAAGAAGGAAAGGAAAGGAAAGGAGGTAAATGGATGAAGAAGAGAGGGAAGAGAGGAGGAGGAGGAGAAGGCAGAAGCTGAATAGACAAAGCTTCCTCCATCCCTCTCTTCTATTGAAGGCTGCACCCTTGGGATTTCTGCCTGCCAGATTGCGTGCTGGGCTGCAATAATCCCGGGCAAGCCTCCGCCAAGACACAGAGCCCTTGAGTTTATCTCATGATACATCTCTGTTCATTCCTGCCTAGCGAAAGAGGCAGTGTCCCGCAGACAAAATAAAGTTGGTTAGATTTTCTTCTTCTTTTCTTTAAAAAAATAAAAATAAAAATAAATGCCTCCAGGCAGAGGCTCTTGGGTTGCAGCCCGGGCAGGCTGCCTGCTTAAGTGCTGTAAAACCAAGATCATAAATGTTTGTGCGTGATTGATTAGTTTCTTGGCTGCCAGAGACGATCCTTAGCTCAAAGCAAAGCAAAAGGGAAGCCTCAGATATAAACTTGGTTCCGTTACAGCAGAAATTCTATAAAACCAGAGTTTTCTCACCTTTGCTCTCCCAAGCACCAACCTCTCCATTTTATTCACGTATTTACAGATGGTCCTCGACTTACAACCGTTTGCTTAGCGACCGGTCGAAAGTTACGGCGACACAGGGAAAAGGGACTTACGGCCGTTTTGCACACTTACAACCCTTGCTGCGTCCCCAGGGTTAACGGGATCCAAATGCGGACACCTGGCAATTGGTTTGTATTTATGACGGTCGCGGTGTCCTGGCCGGGGTGGGGGGTGGGGAGTCACGTGATCCTCTTTTGGCAATGGGGGCAGCCAGATTCCCTTAACAACCGGGTTACTCACTTAACAACGGCAGCGACTCACGGGACAATTGTGGCAAGAAAAGTCGTAACATGGGGCAAAACTCACTTAACAAAATGTCCCACGTAGGAACAGAAATTTGGGGTTCAATTGTGGCCGTAAACCGAAGACTACCTGTCTGCCACGGTTCCCTTAACTGGCTGAATGAACAAGGGGCAAAGTGCACGCATTGTGCCAGCCCTTCGAATCGTACAATGCTAGGGCTGGAAGGGACCTTGGAGGTCATCTAGTCCAACCCCATGCCCGAGGCAGGACTACTTATTCCATCCTGAGCAAATAGTTACCTGATCTTTTCTTGGGAGACTTCCAATGATGGGCCTTAATCTAGGGTTAATGAATCATCTTTTGTTCCAGCATGGTTATTGCTTTTCCCTGCTGGAGAGCAAGGCAATATGGCAATTGGGACCCTCTGAAATATTAATCCCACACCCGCCCACTCCAATTTCTGCAAATTCCCTGTGTTTTTTCCTTTAAGCTTCCTCTCTCTGCTCTTTCTAGGTCTACCAAGGCATCTTGGCAACTTTAAGATGTGTGGACTTCAACGCCCAGAATTCTCCAGTCAGCAAAACAACTTTTAAGATGTGTGGACTTCAACTCCCAGAATTCCCCAGCCAGCAGAACAATAACTTTTTAAGATGTGTGGACTTCAATTCCCAGAATTCCCCAGCCACCAGAACAGCTTTTAAGATGAGTGGACTTCAACTCCCAGAATTCCCCAGCCAGCAGAACAATAACTTTTTAAGATGTGTGAACTTCAATTCCCAGAATTCCCCAGCCAGCAGAACAACTTTTAAGATGCGTGGACTTCAACTCCCAGAATTCCCCAACCAGTAAAACAACTTTTAAGATGTGTGGACTTAATTGCCAGAGCTGGCTGGGCAATTCTGGGAGTTATCGTCCACTCATCTTAAAGTTGCCAAGGTCGAGATACGCTGATCTAGACAATGGGCAGGGTCCAGACAGACTGCAGCATTAAATCTTGGGGGGGGAGCTGCATGGGACGTCTCCAAGACATGCTCCTGTCTTCTTTCATCGACTTCTCCAAAACAATTCTTGGTCTCAGCTGGTCCCACCGTCCGCAAGGAGCTAAAAAGCTGGAGGGGATTTATTCACCAGCTGGGGAAAGCATTGAGCTATTTCCCCTGATACCAACCAAACCTACATATTTAACAAGGCCACGGCTTACCAAATCCTTTGCTAGTGGGATCCTTGCCCAATACAGTAGCGGGCCTGGGTTTGACAGATTTATGGCTTGACAGGGGGGGAGATAATATTCTAATTTTCTCCGCCAGCTCTGGCTCTCTCTCTCTCTCTTGTCTCATTTCAGACCCAGCTGTGCTGAGTAAGAGGGAAAAGACTCCCAAAAATCTATTCTGAAGCAATATGTGGAGAAGTGTTGCGCCTTTGCAAAAGATCTGCGCCGGAGTTGCCAAAATTGTGGGCATTAAATGCATGCTTAAAATCTGCAAACAAAGGTTCAGAAATCCATTGGCTGCTTTTGAAGGTTGGTGCATTGTCATTTCGGAGCAGGCAGTGAGCTGAGAAGCTCAGAAGTCGCTTGAGGTCACCTCAAAGGCTGTGATGATGAACCTGAGTCCCTCTCTGCAGGCACACCAGCCGTCGCACCAGCCCAGCTCCACCGCGTATGCGCCCACGCCTTCTCCCAGCCAGCTGGTCTGTGGGGCTCTGCCGTGCATTCACGGGGTGCATGCACGAGACTCATGCGGGGGACGCATGTGCAGGGGGCACACGTATTGCATTATGGGTTTTGCATGCATGCACACACACACACATGGCACTCTGGTTTGGTCCTGGAAAGGCCTCCTGCACCAACCTGGAAGCTAAAACGGGGTGCAGGGGGCCCTGGGCGCATGCACGGCGGGGCAGGGCACAAGCGCAGGGATGCGTGTGCATGCATGAGGCAGGGCATATGCGTGGAGGGGCATTCGCATTGCATTTTTGGGGGTTCGGGCACACACACGGGCACGCTTTGGGCACTCAGCACCCAAAAGGTTAGCCGTCACTGCTGTAGCAGCTGTTTGGAAAAATGCAAGGAAATTATACAGACAGTCCTCAACTTACAATAGTGACCTTTGGAAGTTACAAGGGCGCTGAAAAAAAGGGACTTGGGACAGGGGTGAAATGTAAAAAATGTGTTACTACCGGTTCTGTGGGTGTGGCTTGGTGGGGGGCTGGTAATGTGACTGGGTGGGCGTGGCCAACTTTTTTTTTTTTTAACTTTTGAAAGCACTTTTTCTAATGCTTTGAAAAGCCTCTGGCGATCAGGCAAGTCAGCTGGGATCGTCAGAGACTTTTCAAAGCATTTTTTTTTACCACCTCTTCGGCCAAGAGGTTGCAGAAAAAAATGTTTTTAGAAGCCTGTGACGATCCCAGCTGAGCCGCGGGATCATCAGAGGCTTTTTTTTTTTTTTACTTTTAAAAGCATTTTTTTCTAATGCTTTGAAAAGCCTCTGCCGATCAGGCAACTCAGCTGGGATCGTTGGAGACTTTTCAAAGCATTTTTTTTACCACCTCTTCGGCCAAGAGGTTGCAGAAAAAAATGCTTTTAGAAGCTTCTGACGATCCCAGCTAATCATGGGATCATCAGAGGCTTTTTTTTTTTTTACTTTTAAAAGCATTTTTTCGTCGGAAGAGGTGGTAGAAAAAATGCTTTTAAAAGTATATAAAAAAAAAAGCCTCTGATGATCGTGCAGCTCAGCTGGGCAATGGGGGGAGGGCACAGGGATTTTTGCTACCGGTTCTCCGAACCATCCGCTGCCATCGCTACCAGATCCGAACCGGGAGCATTTCATCCCTGACTTAGGACCATTTCTCACCATGGCAGCATCTCTCAAAATCCAGAAGCTTGGTAACTGGTTCATACTTACGACTGTTGCTGTGATTCAAGGTCATAGGATTCCCTTTTGCGATCTTCTGATAACCAAAGCCAATTGGGGAAGTCAGATTCACTTAACACCCCCGTTAAGAACTGCAGTGGTTCACTTAACAGAAGTGGCGAGAAAAGTCGCAAAATGGGGCAAAACTCACTTCACGCATTTCTCACTTAGCCACATAAATTTGAGGCTCAGTTTGGGTCGTAAGTTGAGAACTACCTGTAATCAGGGAAGGGAAGCAACCACAGACCATCCTGGCACTTTTCCGTGCAATGCAATCTCTGTCCCAAAAGTGCTTTTAAAATTTTTATTTTCAAAAGAAAAGAATTGGATTTTCTTGCTTGGTTCGCTAACCGAGAAAGTCTTGAAGAGCCTTGGTAGTACAGTGGTCTAAGGCACCCTGTTATTAAGCTGGTTATTAAGACCAGCTGCCTGCAATTACTGCAGGTTCGAATCTCCCCAGGCTCAAGGTTGACTCAGCCTTCCATCCTTTCTAAGGTAGGTAAATTGAGGACCCAGTTTGTGGGGGCAATAAGCTGACTTTGTATAAAATATACAAAAGGATGAAGGCTATTGCTTAATGCATTATAAGCCGCCCTGAGTCTCCGGAGAAGGGCGGCATATAAATCAAATTAAAAAAAAAAAAAGTCCAATTTGTCTTTGGAAGGAAAAAAATAAATAAAATTGTCACCTTTGGGACAACCAGGACTTGGATGATTAAGAACCTCCACCGACAACACAACCTGCGTTTTCCACAATGATTCGCACAGTTGCAATCTGCCAAAGGAAAGGCCCATCGCTGCTTGGAGCAATAGGTCACAAGTCAGCCGAGATCCCAGGAGCCAAGCCCAAAAAGCTGGCATTCCTCTTTAAGAAGTCAATCCCGGAGGGGAAATTCGTAGTATTCCTTGGCCGGGAATTTGGGGGCTTTGGAAGCAAATTCAAAGGGGAAGCGAAAACGGTTGCGATGACAAAGAGGGCAGGAAGGAACTTCTCTAATTAGCCGCGTACGCGACGAAGCCGAATCCCTGCGGAGCGCACATGAAATCCGTTGGAAAATTAAAAACACTCCCCAGGAAACTGCAGAGCAGAGATGGTCGGCCTTCCCTTTGAGCAAATCTGCCTTTTGAACCCGGGCCCGTCAGGGCGAGAGGTCCAGCATGGATTTGCACCCCCAAATCCAAACTCCGATCCTGCCACGCTTGACTCGCCGTCACCGAAGGAAGCCGGGGAGCATCGAAAAAATGTCTCTGGAAGACACAAAACCGGCCCACTTACCTACAGGCAGTCCTCGACTTACGAGCAAAATCCTGCCCCAAAATTTCTGCTAAGCGAGACGGTTGTTAAAAGTGAGCTTTGGCCCGTTTTACAGCCTTTCTTTGCCACACTGGCAAAGCGAAGGGCTGCAGTTCATAAATTAGGAACATGGCTGTTAAGTGAATCCGGCTTCTCCCTTGACTTCGCTTGTCAGAAGATCGCAAAGGGGGATCACACACGACCCCGGGGGGGGGGGGGGAGACACTGCAACCGTCATAAATACGAGACCGTAAGTGTGAAAAACGGCCCTAAGTCACTGTTTTCAATGCCGTCGTAACCAGGGTTGGGCTGCTGAGGGTTTGTGAGAACCTCTAGCTAAGATTCTATGCAGTTCAGAGAACCCCCAAATCCCACTCCTGGCTGGCGCCGCCCACCCGTCCCCACCCGAGTCCCCACGCGGCCCATTTCGGATGCAGGTAAGTGCAGGGCGCGCGCAGAGGCTCGGGGAGGGCAAAAAACGGACCTACCAGAAATTCTGGAAGGCTGGAAATGGGCCTGTTTCCAGCCTCCAGAGCCTGGGGAGGCCATTTTTGCCCTCCCGGAGTCTCGAGGAAGGCCTCCAGAGCCCGGGGAGGGCAAAAAACGCACTCCCCCCCACACACACCATGGTGCAGGAGGCTGACTAGGCCACGCCCACCATGGCCACACACACCCCAGCCACGGGGCAGAGAACCCCTTCCTAAAATTTTTGAAGCCCACCTGTACAATTTTGTTGGGGGAAGTAAAACTAATGAGAAAATGAAAATAAACGACTTTTCTTGCTCGCCGTTGAAGTTTCCTTCCGAGACTCGCAGGAAGGGCAGCCACGAAATAATTTTTTTCTTTTGTGGGTTCTGACAGGGGTTGGACCAGGTCATTCAGCAGCTCCCAGTCACATCCGACGCAGGAGATGAGTCCGGCGGAGACACACCAAGATTCAGGAGTCAAACGGAGGTTATAATCTTTTTTTTTTTTTTTTTAATGGCTAACGTACAGCATAACCTGGCAAAAGGCTGTAGAAAGTAGAAACGTCCGAACGGAGACCCAGGAGCCATGGCACAGACAGGGCGGTAGGAACAGGCGGCCCAGAGGATGGAAGGGGCTGCTAGGTTGCCCAACTGTTTTCTTCCTCCAGGTTGCCAACTGATTGGTTCTCCCGAAAGTGCTATTTTTCAAAAGGACTTTGTTTTTTTTGTTTTTTCCTTGAAGACGTTTCGCTTCTCATCCAAGAAGCTTCTTCTGTTCTGACGGAAGGACTGAAGACGTTTCTTGGACTGAAGTCAGAACCGAGGAAGCTTCTTGGATGAGAAGCGAAATGTCTTCAAGGAAAAATAAAGCCCAATTGCACCTGGGAAATCCTGCTTTCTAGCAAAGCTAAACCGTGCGGCACAGCTGATCGTCGGATCATAGCTTTTTATCACTATCGGTTTGCTGGAACCGGAGCAAACCGGTAGCATTTCACCCCTGCAAGGAGGCTAAAAAAATTCTTTGAAAGGCCACTTAATCCCCAGCTCTCCCCCAAGGGATGCCAAAATCCCAAAAGCAGTGGCCAAATTTCCCAAAAGGACATCAAGGGGAAGGATGGGGAAAATTGCTATTTTATATTTTAAAATGAAACAACCCAGGAATTTGCCGTCGGGACGAAGAGAAAGAGGCCAAAACTTCAACGAGGCTTTTTTAAACATGGGGGGGGGGGGGAAATCAATAGCAACCCTTTGGTCCTTCGTAACCGGGTGTTGATGAACTACATTTCCCAGCAGCTCCAGGGGTTGCTGGGAACGGAAGTCCAATCACATCTGGAAGGCCAGAGAGGTGGTGGGGGGTGGGGGGGAGAAATAAAGGAATATTCCAGCTGCCATTCAAGGCAAAACTCTTTTAAAATTCCCAGCTTTTTTTGCTTTTTATTTTATAAATTGCTTTTTAAAAAAAAAAAAAAACACACACCGGGCCTAGGGGAGCCCCCCATCTCCTAGCCTACTCTTCTTATCCACCGTGGTGTGCCATAGCTCCCGGCTTCAGTCTGTTCTAGGCCGCAACATCATTAAAGGTCTCTAATTATAAAAAAAAGAGAGGCCCAAATATTCCCCCCGCCTCCCCCACAACGCCAGTGTCTCGACCAGACAGTGCAACAGAGAAAGGAAGTGACATATTGCAGGGATGAAGGCAATGTTTTCCAATCTGGGGAAATTTAAAACGAGTGGACTTCAACTCCCAGAATTCCCCAGCCAGCTCTGCTGGCTGGGGAATTCTGGGAATTGAAGTCCACTCTTTTTTAAAAGTTTCCCCAGATTGGGAAACACAGGATTAGAGAACCACTGACAGATCACAATCCTGACAAAAGACAATTTATTCCGAAGAGATTTTGCCATGCACGCAAAAAACGGTATCCTGTAAAAAAAAAAATGCAATATATATAGAAGGAAGAAGATCCACAGATCGGGCGGATTCAAATGCCAGCCCTGTCCGATTCGGGATCAAACCTCAAGAGCAGAGAGACGTGGAGGGAACGGGACACACACACAAAAATACAATTCATTGTCTGTCGTTGCCGTCTTTTTAAAGCCCCCCCCATACCTTCTGCCTGAAAAGACCCTTCCCCAGACCCCTTGAAGCCAAAGCTCTATAAAATAGAAACAAACAGGAATATTTTTTTCCCCCCCGCGATTGCTAATGATCAGATGCGCAGAAAGAAATCGCTTTTCTTGGCAAAGCAGGTCGGAGTAATACGCTCGGCTGATGGTGAGTCAGGATAAATTCATAATACCTTATTGCCACGGGGGGGGGGGGGGGGAGGGGGGGAATAAAATCACAGGGGTTGCGACGGATAGCAATGAGCCTTGGTAGTACAGTGGTCTAAGGCACCCTGTTATTAAGCTGGTTATTAAGACCAGCTGCCTGCAATTACTGCAGGTTCGAATCTCGCCAAGGCTCAAGATTGACTCAGCCTTCCATCCTTTCTAAGGTAGGTGAAATGAGGACCCAGTTTGTGGGGGCAATAAGCTGACTTTGTATAAAATATACAAAAGGATGAAGGCTATTGCTTAATGCATTGTAAGCCACCCTGAGTCTCCAGAGAAGGGCGGCATATAAATCAAATTAAAAAAAAAAAAAAAATGGACTCAGGGGGAAAAAAAAAAATCCATACATTCGAAGCCACTGGCCAAATTCGAAGCCGTTTAGACAGAGGATCAGGAATTGATGGAATCAGCGCTAGGCTAGACCGATAGTCCTCGATTTAGCGACCACAACGGAGCCCCGAATTTACATTGCTAAGTGAGACATTCGTTAAAAGTGAGTTTTGGCCCCCGTTCTACGACGTTTCTGGCCACGTCGGTGAAGTCAACCACTGCAGTGGTTCACTTAGTAACACGGTTGTTAAGTGAATCGGGCTTCCCCGATTGGTAGACTTTGCTTGTTAGAAGGTCGCAAAAGGGAGATACAACCGTCGCGAATATGAATCCACGGCCAAACCTCTGAATTTTGATCACATGATCAATGGGGGAAATGCTGCAATCGTCATAAGTGGTCTTCAGTCACTTTTTTTTCAGCGCCGTTGTCCCTTCCAACGGTCACTAAAAGGAACTGTCATAAGCCGAGGACTACCGGTCTTTGTGGCTTGGTGGGAACGTCATTGCTTGCGCCTTGAATAGATCGCTCCTTTCATGGATCGAATTGCTGTTAAAGCCGAGGCTGAATTCCAAGGCACAAATGCAGAGGGACATACGAGTATGAGGAAGGGTTAAGTATGTCCTCTTTACAACCTGTGGACTTCAATTCCCAGAATTCCTGAGCTCAGGAATTCTGGGAGTTGAAGTCCACAGGTTATAAAGGGGACATAGTACCCTCCTCCCCAGAATAGCAGAGTCGGAGGCCCTATACCAGTGTTTCTCAAACTTGGAAGCTTGAAGATGGGTGGACTTCAACTCCCAGAATCCCCCAGCCAGCGCTGCTGGCTGGGGGATTCTGGGAGTTGAAGTCCACCCATCTTCAAGCTACCAAAGTTGAGAAAAACTGCCCTATCCCATTGCAGACTGGTTGTCCAATCTTGTCTTTTAAAAAAAACAAAAACAAAACTCCAGCGGTGGAGCCCCCCACAACTTCTGGAGGCAAGCGGTGCAATTCCACCGGTTAATCGCACCAGGAGGAGTGGGAGAAGAATGCTTGCTAGAGAGATCTACAGGTGAGTGACGGGCCCTCCGAGAACGGCAAGCTGCGAGAGGGTCAAAACTGAGAGATGAGGACATCTCTCGGAGGCTGGCTTTTGGGGCATGCATAAACACTGAGCAAACACGGGGCAGACAGGTGTGCCCAGGAACACCGGAGAATGTACACACAGGATCGTGCCAAAGGTTTGCGTGACTCGCTTTCGGAGTGAGCGGGAGGGTTAACCAAACACAGTTCGTTTTAGATCGTAGGTAACCGGCAGAGACGGGCTTGCTGAAAGTTGGTTTAAAAAAAAAAAGGAAAAAAAAAAAAAAAGGAACGTCGAACATCGATGGGTTAGCAACTTCTGGAAAGTTGGTTTGTCTCCCTGACAATAAATGTGTCTGTGGGCGACTTTATTTAGGAAATGCTGGAAGCTAAACACGGAGCGTCTGTCCAGATAATTGTCAGTTCCTTTTTTTAAAAAAAAAACAAAACAAAGCCAAAAAAATTAAAAATAAAAATAAACATCACCTCCAAAATGTGGTATTTTTAAAGGAGGAAGAAGTAGTTGGCAGAATAGCTCTCCCCTCCCTTTGGCCTCTCCACCTCTCCGGACACAAAGTCTAGGTGAGAAGGAAGCCCCTTGCCTCCACGGAGAGGGAAGGAGGAGGGTGGGGGAGGGAAGGAGGGAGGGAGGGAGGGGGAGGGCTGTCATGCCCTGGCAGGATCCTCTCCAGAATCTTCTCCATCCATTGTGGGTGGTACAGAATGGGAAGGGGCCTCCCTTGGAAGAAGACAGGTCCAGCCTTCCCTCTGCTCAGCACTGCGAAGGAGGGAAGGGAAGGCGATTGGGAGGGAGGGAGGGAGGAAGAGGGGAAGGAAGGAAGATATGGAAGAGAGAAAGCAAGGGAGGGAGGGAGGGAGGGAGGAAGGAAGGAAGGAAGGAAGGAAGGAAGGAAGGAAGGAAGGAAGGAAGGAAGGAAGAAATGGAAGAGGGGAGGGAGGGAGGGAGGAAGATGTGGAAGAGGGGAAGGAAAGAGGATTTGGAAGAGGGAGGGAAGGGAGATTTGGAAGAGAGAAGGAAGGAAGGAAGGAAGGAAGGAAGGAAGGAAGGAAGGAAGGAAGGAAGGAAGGAAAGAAGGAGGGAGGGAGGGAGGATGATTTTGAAGAGGAATGGGAGGGAGGATTTGGAAGAAGGAAAAGGCAGGAAGGAGGATTTGGAAGAGAGAAAAGAAGGAAGGAAGGAAGGAAGGAAAGAAGGGGGAAGGAAGAGATGGAAGAGATGGAAGAGAGAAAGGGAGGGAGGGAGGAAGGAAGGAAGAAAGATATGGAAGAGGGAAAGGAAGGGAGGAAGGAGAATATGGAAGAGAGGAGGGAGGGAGGAAGGAAGATGTGGAAGAGGGGAAGGAAGGAGAATTTTGAAGAGGGAGGGAAGGAAGGGAGGAAGATTTGGAAGAGAGAAGGAAGGAAGGAAGGAAGGAAGGAAGGAAGGAAGGAAGGAAGGAAGGAGGAGGATTTGGAAGAGGGGAGGGAGGAAGCAAGGAGCATTTGGAAGAAGGAGGGAGGGAAAGAAGAGGGATTGGAGGAACAAGGGAAGGGAGAGAAGGAAAGGAGGAAGAAAAGACGGCATTAATTCACACTCCATTGTCCTCCTTTGCCTTGCCCCAATCTCTCCTTTCCCCCTAATCCTGCAAGCACACCAGATAGATGGGACTTCAATTCCCAGGATTCTTAACTGGCAGCTTGGCCATTGCTGGGAATTCTGGGAACTTAAGGCCCCGCCCCTTAAGGGAGGGTCTGGAGGAGCCAAGCATGGCTGGCTCGGGAATTCTGGGAGTTGAAGTCCACAAGTCTTAAAAAGGGCCAAGGTTTCCCACCCCTTCCTGCTGCAAAGGCTGTCACTCTGAAGCTTAAAGGGCTGGGGGTCTCTTATCCTTGGCCCACCCAGCCCCCTCCTCACCTCATTCGTCCCGCCTCCTCCTCCTCTACCGCCACCACCGCCGCCTCCGGGACTCAGCAGCCCCGTCTGTTCGTTCCGCCTGTCAGCCTTCATCTCCACCACGGTGTTATCCGGAGTCCCTTCCTTGGGGGTCCTGAACGCAGAAGAAAACCACCCCCTAATTTCAACATGCGTTCTTCAAACTAGAATCAAACACCCCGTGACGGACAAGCAAATATAAACAGCCAGAAACGTTCATTCCCCCCCCCACACACACCCCGCGCTTGATGATGTTATGGAGGTCGGTAATGTAATGGAGAAAGCTCAGAGCACATCCAAGAAGAGCCTTCACATTTGCTCTCTCTCCCTTCCCCTCTTCTCCCGTCCTTCTCTCCCCTCCCTTTCCCTCTCCTCTCCTCCCTCTCTCCCTTTCCTTCCCCTTTGCTCTCTCCCTTTCCCCTCTCATCTCCACCCTCTCTTCCTTTTCTTCCCTTCCCCTCTCCTCTCTTTTTCCCTTCCACTTTCCTTTCTCCTCTCCTCCAGCTCTCCCCTCCACTTCAGGTCTCCTCCCTTCCCTTCCCTTCCCTTCCGTTCCCCTCTCCTCTTCTCTCTCCCCTCTCCTTTGCTCTTTCCCTTCCCTCTCTCCCTTCCTTTTCCCTCTCCTCTCCTCCCTCTCTTCCTTCCCTTCCCTGCCTCTCCTCTTTCTCCCTTCCCCTTTTGCTCTTCCCCTTTCCTCTCTCTCCTCTTTTTCCCTCTCCCTTTTCTTCCCTTCCCCTCTCCTCTCTCTTTCCCTTCCACTTCCCTTTCTCCTCTCCTCCAGCTCTCCCCTCCCCTTTGCCATTTCCCCTCCCCTTCTCTTCCTCCCCCTCCCTGCCTCTCTCTCCCCCTCCCCTTTGCTCTTTCCCTTCCCTCTCTCTCCTCTTTTTCCCTCTCCTCTCCTCTCCTCCCTCTCTTCCTTCCCTCCACTGCCTCTCCTCTTTCTCCCTTCCCCTTTGCTCCTTCCCCTTTCCTCTCTCTCCTCTTTTTCCCTCTCCTCTCCTCCCTCTCTCCCTTTTCTTCCCTTCCCCTCTCCTCTCTCTTTCCCTTCCACTTTCTTTCTCCTCTCCTCCAGCTCTCCCCTCCACTTCAGGTCCCCTCCCTCTCTCCCTCTCCTCTCTTCCCTTCCCTTTCCCTCCCCTCCCTTTGCTCTTTCCCTTCCCTTCCTTCCCCTCCCTGCCTCTCTCTCCCTCCCCTTTGCTCTTTCCCTTTCCCTTATCCCCTCCTTTCCCCTCTCCTCTCCTCCCTCTCTCCCTTCCCTTCCCTGCCTCTCCTCTCTCTCCCCTCCCTTTTCCCTCTCCCCCCTTCTCTTCCCTTGTCTTCCCTCCCTCTCCCCTTCCCCTCTCTCCCTTCCATCCCCCCCCTCCCTGCCTCTCTCCCTCCTTCCTCTCCTCTCTCCCCATGCCTTAGAGCGTTGCTGGCTGGGGGATTCTGGGAGTTGAAGTCCACCCATCTTCAAGCTTCCAAGGTTGAGAAACACTGCCTTAGAGGAATTTTAAGGGGGAAATTTTAAGTGGGGAAACCGTTTCCCCACACCACCTTAGAACACCGATTCGGGCTGCCCAGCGCGACGGGTGTCACTCACAGCGATCTTTTCTCTCCCCGGCTGCAGGGCAAGTGACCCCGGCGTTGCATGAAGTAGAAGAAGCCCACGATCAGGAGAAGGATCAGGACGCAGACGCACCACCGCAATCACCGCCACCGTGCTTCCAGTTTGACCCTGTTCCTCCTCCACTGTTGGGGAGGGGGGGGGGAGAGAAAGTGGGGGGGGGTGGGGGGGGGCACCGGTGAAACCAAAGAAGATTTGGGCACCCTCAGGTCCTCCATGGCTGTCTTGGCGGAACGGCTAACTTGGGGTTTTCTAGCTGCGTCCGACTACAACTCCCATCATCCTCATCCACCGCCCTTTCCAATTAGCACAAAAACAGAAAGGGAGAAAGGGGGAAAGAAAATACTTACAAGCCGGCTTCGAAGAGACGGAGGGTGTTGGAGTAACTACAAGGTGAGAGAGCGAGAGAGATTAGTAAGCAAAGTGCACCCCAAAATCTAACCAGGGTTTCTCAAACTTTGGCAACTTTTAAGGTACAGGTAGTCCTCGACTTATGACGGTCGTATCCCCGTGGTCAAAATTCGGGCAACCAGCATGTATTTATGATATTTGCAACACCATTGCAATATAAAATATCTAATCACACCCTCAATTGTAGTAAGGAGTATCTGTAGCTCAGGGTTCAGCTGTTGGGTTAATTTATATGTTAAATTTACAGATCGTCCTCGACTTAATGACTGCAATTTGAGCCCCACATTTCTGTTGTTAAGCGAGACATTTGTTAAGGGAGTTTTGCCCCGTTGTTCGACCTAATTTTTTGCCACAGTTGTTGTTAAGTGAACTCCTGCAACTTAGTAACACGGTTGTTAAGTGAATCTGGCTTTGCTTATCGGAAGGTCGCAAAACGGATACTGCGACCGTCATAAAGGTGAGTCGGTGGCCAGGCGTCTGAATTTTGATCGCATGACCGCGGGGGAAGGCGCATCGGTCGTCAGTGTGAAAAAGGGTCGTGAGTCACTTTTTTTTCAGGGCCGTTGTAACTTTGGACGGTCGCTAAATGAACCATCGTAAGTCGAGGACTTACCTGTATCTGAACATTTTGCCCACTCACAGCCCACCCGTGCATACCTACAACCACAAACAGGCACACAGCAGACCAAAAAAAGGAGTTTCTTACCCATTTTCAGCTCTAAGTTCTTTTTGACCGAGCCATACTTGTTCTCTGCTGTGCACTGAACTCCGCTTTGGATTAGTTTGGGGGTCAGTTCCACTAACAATTCAGCAATATATTTATTTGACGAGTGTTTTACGGGCGCCTGGAGAGAGACAGAGGGAGAGGGAGGGAGGGAGGGAGGGAGGGAGGGAGGGAGGGAGAGAGAGAGAGAGAGAGAGAGAGAGAGAGAGAGTGTCAAAAAAGGATTTTTCACATTTCCATTTGCTTCCACCAGCCTGCCTGCCTAGTTGGTAAAACAGACAGAACTATTGCTGGCATTCATAGCGATAGCACTATAGCTCTTAAGACTTATAGACCGCTTCATGGGCGGTCTAAGCAGTTTATAGAGTCAGCATCTTGCCCCCAACAATCTGGGTCCTTCCTCATTTGACCGACCTCGGAAAGAGGGAAGGCTGAGACAACTTTGAGATGGTCAGGATCGAACTGCTAGCAGTGGGCAAAATTAGCCTGCAATTCTACATTCTAACCACTAAGCAACATGGAAGTGGGGGGAGGAAAGAAGGGAGGAAGGAAGGACAAAGGGGAAGGGAGGGAGGGGAGGGTAAAGGAAGAGCAATAGCATCTAGACTTATATACCGCTTATATAGTGCTTTCCAACCCTCTCTAAGAAGTTTACAGAGTCAGCCTATTGCCCCCAACAATCTGGGTCCTCATTTGACTGACCTCAGAAGGACGGAAGGCTGAGTCAATCTTCAGCCAGTCAGGATCGAACTCATGGCAGTCGGCAGAATTAGCCTGCAATACTGCATTCTAACCACTGCGTCACCGCAGCTCTTAACAATACGCTAAGCCTGAAAACTTTTTTAATAGATGCCGCTATTAAAATACTACTGCCATCGATATAGATGCAGGTAGTCCTCAACTTATGACCATGGTGGAGCCCAGAATTATGGTCGTAAGTTGTGCCAGCCGTTAAGTGAGTCCTCAACATGAGTGACCTCATATTTTTGCAGCAGCAGCCGTTAAGTGAATGCTGTGGTTGTTAAGCAAACCACTGTTCGCAATGGGTGTTTTTTAGGGGAAGAAACCAGAAGTACATGCCGGTTTCAAAAAATGCAAAAAAATGCAAAAAAATCCAACCATAATAAATCTCAGTCAAATTTCAGTTGTAAGTACTTTTGAGGGGATCCGCCAGAACTTTGGACGGTCCCTAAGTGAGGACTATTGTACACCCTCCATTCAAGTCCTTTGATTTTTTTCATCTGCCTTAAATAGGATGACCGTAATTTCTTGGAAAAAAAATCAAGGATAAATCTAGAAAGCTGGCAAATCTGAAACAAAATCATTAGAGTAAAAAAACTCTAATCATTCACGTTTATAACTTCTGTTTAGCAAAGTGAGGACTTTAGATAAGGGCATACAGAATTGCGTCTGTTTACCAAATATATTTTGAAAACCTTGCACCCTAAAGAGCGTCGAGTGATGAGGAAGAGATCTTGTTGTTTGGTGTTTGCCAGGCCTTGGACGGACTCACCTTGCCACCAGGTATACTCCATCTGATCTCTGGCGGAGGATGGCCTAAAACGGTACAGGTGAGCTTCACTGTCTGGTCCAGCTCTTGGATGATGGTTTGTTGAATTTCTACCTCTGGCTTTCCTGTATGAGAGAGTGAGAGTGAGACAGAGAGAGAGAAAGGGAGGGAGTGTGAGAGAGAGACAGAGAGAGAGAGAGAGAAAGGGAAGGAGTGTGAGAGAGAGACAGAGAGAGAGAGAAAGGGAGGGAGGGAGAGACAGAGACAGGGAGGGAGGGAGTGTGAGAGAGAGACAGAGAGAGAGAAAGGGAGGGAGTGTGAGAGAGAGACAGAGAGAGAGAGAAAGGGAAGGAGTGTGAGAGAGAGACAGAGAGAGAGAGAAAGGGAGGGAGGGAGGGAGAGAGAGACAGAGAAAGGGAGGGAGTGTGAGAGAGAGACAGAGAGAGAGAGAAAGGGAAGGAGTGTGAGAGAGAGACAGAGAGAGAGAGAAAGGGAGGGAGGGAGGGAGAGAGAGACAGAGAGAAAGGGAGGGAGTGTGAGAGAGAGACAGAGAGAGAGAAAGGGAAGGAGTGTGAGAGAGAGACAGAGAGAGAGAGAGAAAGGGAGGGAGGGAGAGACAGAGACAGGGAGTGTGAGAGAGAGACAGAGAGAAAGGGAGGGAGTGTGAGAGAGAGACAGAGAGAGAGAGAAAGGGAAGGAGTGTGAGAGAGAGAGATAGGGAGGGAGGGAGAGACAGAGACAGAGACAGGGAGGGAGGGAGTGTGAGAGAGAGACAGAGAGAGGGAGAAGGAGGGAGAGAAAGAGGGAGGGAGGGAGGGAGAGACAGAGAGGGAGACGGAAGGAGGGAGAGAGAGATGGAGATGGACGGACAATTGGCCCCTATCTAACAAAATGAAATTCAATGGTGAAAAAAGTCAGGTTCTACATTGAGACTAGAAAAACCAAATGCACAGGTATAGTAAAGATGGCACCAGTAGTAACTGTGAGAGGGATTTTGGAGTCTTAGTGGACAACCACTTAAACATGAGCCAGCTGTGTGCAGCAGCTGCCAAAAAGCCAAACCAATCCTAGGCTGCATCAACAGAGGGATAGAATCAAGATCGCATGAAGTGTTAATACCACTTTATAAGGCCTTGGTAAAGCCACACTTGGAATCCTGCATCCAGTTTTGGTCGCCCCGATGTAAAAAAAGATGCTGAGACTCTAGAAAGAGTGCAGAGAAGAGCAACGAAGATGAATAGGGGACTGGAGGCTAAAACATATGAAGAACGGTTGCAGGAACTGGGGATGTCTAGTTTGATGAAAAGAAGGACGAGGGGAGACATGATAGCAGTCTTCCGATATCTCAGGGGCTGCCCCAAAGAAGAGGGAGTCAAGCTGTTCTCCAAAGCACCTGAGGGCAGGACAAGAAGCAATGGGTGGAAACCAATCAAGGACAAAATCAACTTAGAACTAAGGAGAAATTTCCTGACAGTGAGAACAATTAATCAATGGAACAACTTTGCCTCCAGAAGTTGTGGGTGGAGATTTTTAAGAAGAGATTGGACAATTTGTCTGAAATGGCAGAGGGGTTTCCTGCCTTAAGCCTCCAAGGTCCCTTCCAAGACTGTTATTCTGGCATCCCAGTGCTCAAAGTTATAAGGCTGGGGCTCCAAAAAATGTGAATAGTAGATTAAGTAAACTAGTTGGAATGCGTGTGTGTACACGCGAGTCAGAGGGAAGGGAAAGGATCTGACTTCTAACCCCCGTCCTCACCCCCTGAGCTATGTTGTCTGACAGTTCCTACTAATCTTCACAGCCTCGCCAGCGCTGTCTCGTCTCATCTTTCTAGGAAAAGCTGTGTAAAGAATAACCTCTGAACGAAAAGCGTCACACCTCGACAAATGTGTGGGCCAAACTGTTTACAAAAGGAAAGTTATCTAGGCCAGTGGTTACCAACTGGTGGTCCGTGGACCATTGGTGGTCGGCAAGAAAATATTGGTGGTCCGCAGAAACCTACCTACCTACCTACCTACCTTCTACAATAACTTGGATGGACTCGTTCTGTTTCAGCCCGGAGATGCTGGGTACGGAAGCCTCACAGACATATGTGCCTGCCATGGAGTATGTCAGATCTGTCAGCGATAGAGTCTCGCCGGTCCCCATCTGCTGCCTTCCCTGCAGGAGAAATTTAAAAAAATAAAATAAAAATAAAAGATTGCTGCTGTTACCCCAGATGTGATTCCCTGCCTCGGGTCCTCCAGAGGAGATAACCGTCTCAAGTCAATCAAGTTCAAAATGCAGAACGGGGTCTTTTCTTTTTGCACTGGGGGGTCCATATCTCGAAACGATGGCTGGAAAATTGAATCCAACGGAGTCTTATCGCTCCTACTAGGAAAGTTTCAAAGGGGTGTGTTTGTGTGTGTGAGTATGTGAGTGTGTGTTTCTATTATTTGCCCAAAGGGTCTGTGTTTGCGTGCGTAAGAGAGTTTCTACTACAGTGATGGCTAACCTTTTTGACATCGCGTGCCGAAAGCGGGGGGGAGCGCAGGGGGCCATGCGCACGCTTGTCCACACCCATAATTCAATGCGCCCCATCCCCCTGAGCCCCCCCCCCCGCTTTTGGCACGCGATGGCACCGTGGGCCCAGTAGGCCCGTTTTTTTGCCCTTCCCAGGCTCCAGAGCCTTTCTAGGAGCCTGGGGAGGGCAAAAAAACAGCCTTCCCCACCCCCCTGGAGGCCCTCCGGAGGCCAGAAACAGCCTGTTTCTGGACTTCTGGTGGGCCCAGAAGGCCTGAAAATCAGCTGGCCAGGGCGCACATGTGCGCTGGACCTGAGCTAGGGCAACACTCGCGTGCCTACTGATATGGCTCCACGTGCACCGGTTCGCCATCACGGTTCTACTATTTGCCCTATTTGTGTTTGTGTGTGTGTGTGTGTGTGAGAGAGAGAGAGAGAAAGAAAGAGTGTTTCTACTATTTGCCTCATAAAAGGGTTGTGTATTTATGCGTGTGTGTCTTTCTATTCTTTGTCCAAAGGGGTATGGTTTGTGTGTGTGTGTGTGTGTGTGTGTGTGTGTGTGTGTGTGTGTGTGTGTTGTATGTGAAGAATTCACTTCCGAAGCGATTCAAGGAAATGGAAAGAGACCCCCAGCCCTTATTCTGTTGCTCCTACTAGGAAAGTTCATGGAAAACGCATCGGCTTCTGTGAGATCGTGCCTTTCCGTAAAATCTATCGGTGGGAAAAGGGGCGCTATCGATTCTTCCGGATTCCTTGCTTTTAGAGATTTAACGTAGCTTTTCGTTTACGAGACCAGCACTAAAACCGGTATCCGAAGCAGGTAGTATCCATTCCAAACCATTTCCCATCTCGCCAGAGTGTCATCTCTTTAGACATCTCTCGTCTTGTCTGATCCGCCTGGCAGAGTGGAGGGATTGTAGAGGAAGGGATCAGAAGAGAGTAGCCATGTGTATTTTTTTTTTTAATTTTGATTTATATGCCGCCCCTTCTCCGGAGACTCAGGGCGGCTTACAGTGCGTTAAGCAATAGCCTTCATCCTTTTGTATATTTATACAAAGTCAGCTTATTGCCCCCACAAACTGGGTCCTCATTTCACCTACCTTAGAAAGGATGGAAGGCTGAGTCAACCTTGAGCCTTGGCGAGATTCGAACCCTGCAGTAATTGCAGGCAGCTGGTCTTAATAACCAGCTTAATAACAGGGTGCCTTAAACCCCTGTACTACCAAGGCTCTTTCCCCATTGTCTGCCTGTTTATTCTCTTTTAATCCCTTCCTCTCCAATGAATGTCAATACAAACATTAATTTCTTTCTTGGTAATTATCCCGGCACTAAGGTAAGCAATCTAACGGGCAGGGGAGCAGGGAAAATAAAAGCTGAAGTAAAATTGTAAGCAGTCACATGATTTCCCTCCTAGCTTTCTCATGATTTCCCTCATTTAGTGACCAGGTCCCAGCTGTGCTCACTAAGTAAGGACTTG
>NW_027256889.1:4129366-4167649 GCF_029215685.1 Pituophis catenifer annectens | reverse complement strand
AGCTATCTAATCATCTAATTTAGTTTGGCTATCTAATCTAATATTTCTTATCTATTTTATTATCTAATATTTTAATCTATCTTTAACTGTCTATATCTATCCATTCTATCATCTATCTGTGATCCACTTATTTATCCATCCATCCATCCATCCATCCATCCATCCATCTTCTATCATCTACCTACCTACCTACCTACCCTACCTATCTATCTATCTATCTATCTATCTATCTATCTATCTATCTATCTATCTATCATTTCCCCCCGAAAATAAGACCCTGTCTTATATTTTTTTGAACCCTGAAATAAGCGCTTGAGGTCTTATTGCCATGTGTTCAAAAGCCCAATTGGGCTTATTATCAGGGGATAATGTCTTATTTTGGGAGAAACAGGGTGTCTATCTATCCAAACCTCCATTCATTTATATCTGTCCACCTGTCTGTCTGTCCCTCCATGTCTCTCCCCCCCCCACTCTCTCTCTCTGCCAATTTTTCCTATTGCACAGAATTGTCTGAACGTCCAAGTTTGAAGAGTGTCTCTTTATGAGTCTGTCAATCCGAGTCTCCTCTGGGGGGGGAATATCTGGCTGTCCCTCCTTGCATTTGATAAGCAAAGAAAGAAATGGCTTCTTTACCTTTGTTGTGTTCGGTGGTAATATTCAGAAACTGCCCATCTTTGTACCAGCTGATAGTTGGCGCAGGGTAGCCATTTTTGCCCGTGCACATGGCAATCTGAGGAAGGACAAGAGATAGTTGCTAGAAAGTCCTTAACAAGCCCCGGGATTCCCACAATGGGTGTGTATGTGTGAAAAATCAAGATGGCACCTGCTATATTCCATAACCAAAACTTTGCCTTTTTATCATGAATCTCACACTTATAAAAACAGGGCAAGGCACTGATCCAGGAGTGGGCTTCAAAAATTTTAGCAAGGGGGTTCTCTGCCTGGTTGCTGGGCAGGGCGTGGCCATGGTGGGTGTGGCCTAGTCGGCCTCTTGTACCATGGCGGGGAGTGGGGAATGTTTTTGTCCTCCCCGGGCTCTGGAGGCTTTCTTTGAGCCTCCGGGGAGGGCGAAAACAGCTCCCCAGGCCCCGGAGGCCCTCTCGAGGCTGGAAACGACCGTTTCCGGCCCCGTTTCCAGCCTTCCTGAACTTCTGATAGGCCTGTTTTTCACTCCTCCCCCGAGGCCCCACGCGCGCTCTGCACTTACCTGCATCGAAAACGGGTCGCGTGTGGCAGAGACAGAGAGATATAGAGAGGGGGGGGAGAGAGAGAGACATAGAGAGATACAGAGAGAGAGGGAGGGGAAAAAAGAGATATGTTAAAAGGATTTTGTGGTTCCTGATGTTTTTTAACAACTGGTTCTCTGCCCTAATGACCGGCTGGTAGGCATAGCTTGGGGGCGGGGGGTTCATGTGATTGGTGGAAGTGAGTGACATCGAGTTGGCCACGCCCACCCAGATTTTGTAGCTCCCGGTGTTTTCTTTTCTGTGGGAAATGGGTCCAAATGGCTCTTTGAGTATTTAAGGTTGCAGACCCCTGCCCAAAACCAACTGAAATTCAATTGTCTATGTTCTCGCTTACTTTATAACCTTCAGCGCTCTGAATTTTAAACTATAGCCCATGCTCACTTAACACTGTTCATACCTGCCCTTAAAAACTATTTGCAGCCCAAATAAAAGTTGAAATAACTTTCCAAAACTAATAATAATAATAATAATAAAACCTTCAGTGCTTCTCACTCTTCAAAAGAACAGGACAAAAGCAGGTAATCTTCGATTTACGGCCACAATTAAACCCGGACTTTCTGTCGCTAAGCAAGACAGTTCTTAAGTGAGTTTTGCCCCATTTTTGCAACCTTTCTTGCCACAGGTGTTAAGTGCATCACTGAAGTAACATGCTTGTTAAGTGAATCTGGCTTCCCCATTGACTTTGCCGCAAAGGGGGGAATCACATAATCCCCAGGAGACTGCAACCGTCATAAATACGAACGAGTTGCCAAGTGTCTCAATATGGATCACGTGACCACAGGAATGCTGCAAGGGTTGTTAGGTGTGAAAAACGGGCATAAGGCACATTTTTCAGTGTTGTTATTACTTCGGACAGTTCCTACATGAATTGCTGTAAGGCAAGGTCTACTGTAATAGCCAAGGCGATGGTTTTCCCAGTTGCAATGGATGGCTGTGAAAGTTGGACCACAAGGAAGGCTGAGCGCCAAAGAATGGAGGGCCTTTGAACTCTGGTGCTGGAGAAGACTCCTGCGAGTCCCTTGGACTGCAAGGCAATCCAATCAGTCAGTCCTAGAGGAGATCAACCCTGACTGCTCTTCAGAAGGCCAGATCCTGAAGAGGAAACTCAAATGCTTTGGCCACCTAATGAGAAGGAAGGACTCCCTGGAGAAGAGCCTAATGCTGGGAAAGATGGAGGGCAAAAGAAGGAGGGAGACGGCAGAGAACGAGGTGCCTGGATGGAGTCACTGAAGCAGTCGGCATGAGCTTAAATGGACTCCAGAGGATGGTAGAGGACAGGAAGGCCTGGAGGAACGTTGTCCATGGGGGTCGCGATGGGTCGGACACGACTTCGCAACTAACAACAACAACAAGAAGATCTACTGTAAACAACCTCCTTGCATTTAAAAGGGACAAACTCACCTCCAAAGCAACATCAGCAGTCACAGAGAGGGTCCCGGAGTTCCGCGTAAGCTCAGGGGGCTCGGGTGGATCTATAAAGAGAGACAATCGGTCAGGGAGAGAGCCAGAGAGCGGGGCAAAAAAGGCAAGAGGCTTATTAGTTAAGCTACAGCATCCAGAAGTGACTGTTTGGGTTTACTGGATTAACACATTGTAAGCCGCCCTGAGTTTCCGGAGAAGGGCGACATATAAATCAATTTTTTTAAAAAATGGCGTCCTCCATTAAAATACAGCTATTCCTCCACTTATGACCAAAACCTCAAGCAGAACTCCGTTGCAAAAGCAAGATTGTTTAGTCTTAAGGGTCCCCCATGGCTTGGCTTCACTCTTAGTTGATTAATCATCACTGCGGCGGTTTGTGGTAGTTATTTATTTTGTGGAGGGATTCTTTTATTGTTTTAATTTTTTTTAAAAAAAAATGGCTTTCATTGTTTTACAAGTTTACAATTGTTAAGTCACTTGGCTGGGTTCAGTGGAGGGAGGGAGGAAGGAAGGAGAGAGGGAGGGAGGGGAAGGAAGGAGGCAAGGAGAAAAGGAAGGAAGGAAGGAAGGAAATGGAAGGATGGAGAGAGAGGGAGGGGAGGGAAGGAAGGAGGCAAGGAGAAAAGGAAGGAAGGAAGGTAGGAAGGAAGGAAGGAGAGAGGGAGGGAGGGAAGGAAGGAGGCAAGGAGAAAAGGAAGGAAGGAAGGAAGAAAAAGAATGGAAGGATGGAGAGAGGGAGGGAGGGAAAGAAAGAAGAAGAAAGAAAGAAAGAAAGAAAGGAAAGAAAGAAAGAAAGAAAGAAAGAAAGAGAAGAAAGAAAGAAAGAAAGGAGGGAGGGATGGAGGAAGGAAAGAAGGAAAGAAGGAAAGAAGGAAGGAAAGAAGGAATTGTAAAGTGAGTCATGGCCAATTTTACGATGTTTTTGCCACCAGCGTTAAGCCAATCATTGCAGTTCTTAAACGAATCATCTGAATCTACTTAATCCAGCCTCCTCTATTAGCTTTGTATGTCGGAAGCCATCCGGGGAAGGATGTAAATGGTCATCATGTGACCTCGGGATGCTGTAACCATCATAAATGCACGCCGGTTGCCTAGTGCCCAAATTTTAATCTTGTGGCTGTGGGGGATGCTACGATGGTCATAAGTGTGTGGAGCCGTCGTTAAGTCCCCGTTTTCGAGTGCTGTTGTAACTTTGAATGGTCACTAAATGAAATGGTTGTAAGTTGAGGACTACCTGTAGAGGGATATGACAAGGAAATCGGAGTCGGAGATGAGGAACCGTCCTTCGAAGAAATCTCAGGAAAATGCAGTGTTTTATTCTCATTTGACAAAGACTTTCAGTCTCTAAAACAAACCTGGGCCACTTTAAGATGGGTGGACCTCAATTCCCAGAATTCCCCAGCCAGCTGGCTGGGGAATTCTGGGAGTTGAAGTCCACCCATCTTAAAGTGGCCTAGGTTGAAAAACAGGGCTCTTACAGGCCCCAAACCTTACCTATACTTGCAAAACCAAAGCTTTGGCCCTGGCAGAGAGCTGAAAATTATAAAAACAAACCTTCCAATCAATAATAAACCAGAGCAGGATTCCAGGAACTTAAGTTCCGCCATTGGTGTTTTATCAAAGGAGGGGAAATGATTGAGTGTTTTCCGTTTGTCAGCAATGAAGGTGTCGGGCAACACAGCTGCTTCTGTTTGCGCCTGCCGGATTTTTTTTTTTTTTAAGCATCTCTCATCTCCCATCAAGGGAGCAAAAGCAAATGAAGGAAGGCGAGTGGGGGAGAGATGGGGGTTTGGCTGCAGATGGGGAAGAGAAACTGGGTGTTGTATGAAGGGCGTAAAATGGAGAGGGAGGGGTGACTTTAAGCCAATTACCAGGAGACAGTGAGTTCTAGTTCCACCTTAGTCATTAATGCCAAATGGGAGACTTTGAGCCAATCACCAGGAGACAGTGAGTTCTAGACACAAAAGCTAGATGGGAGACTTTGAACCAATCACCAGGACACTGTGAGTTCTAGTTCTGCCTTAGTCATGAAAATGGAGAGGGAGGGGTGATTTTGGGCCAATCACCAGGGGACGGTGAGTTCTAGTCCCGCCTTAGGTACAAAAGCCAGATGGGAGACTCTGGACCAATCACCAGGGGACAGTGAGTTCTAGTTCCACCTTAGTCATGAAAATGGAGAGAGAGGGGTGATTTTGGGCCAATCACCAGGAGACTGTGAGTTCTAGTCCCACCTTAGTCATGAAAATGGAGAGGGAGGGGTGATTTTGGGCCAATCACCAGGGGACGGTGAGTTCTAGTCCCGCCTTAGGTACAAAAGCCAGATGGGAGACTTTGGACCAATCACCAGGAGACAGTGAGTTCTAGTCCCACTTTAGTCATGAATGCCAGATGGGAGACTTTGAGCCAATCACCAGGAGACTGTGAGTTCTAGACACAAAAGCCAGATGGGAGACTCTGAACCAATCACCAGGAGACTGTGAGTTCTAGTTCCGCCTTAGTCATGAATGCCAGATGGGAGACTTTGGGCCAATCACCAGGAGACGGTGAGTTCTAGTTCCACCTTACGCACAAAAGCCAGATGGGAGACTTTGAGCCAATGACCAGGAGACTGTGAGTTCTAGTTCTGCCTTAGGCATCAAAGCCAGCTGAGTGACTTTGGGCCAATTCCATTCTCTCTGCTCAACCCACCTCACAGGATTGTTGTTGTTGTGGGAGAAAATGGAAAGAGGAAGGAGTATTAAATGTTTGCCACCTTGAGTTATTTATAAAAATAATTAACAGAGGGATGTAAACAACAGATAGAAACACTCTTACCGAAGACCTTGAGTTGGGTCCTTCCAGTGTCACTTCCGGAACCGCTGGTCACTTGACAAGAGAAGAACTTTTCATCATTCACGTCGATGGAAGCAATGACCAGGCTGTTGTTGGCATCCATGAAGACACGGTCCGTATACTCCGTTCCTCTGTCCATGCCTACCTTACCCTTCTCGTTGTAGGCCACACGCTCCTGCCGCCCGTTCTTGTCGATCTGCAAGTTTGACATATTTACGTATTCATGGATTTCTCTGACCCTTAGAGAAAACCTCTGCTCCCTACAGAGGTGAATTTCACCCATGCTTCCTTAGAAACTATAAAGCACAATCTTAGTCCCGGTAAAACCTCTTTAATTCATACGGCTGTGAATTATTGTCACAGTCTGAAAGGCTTCGCAAACAGTCTTTCAGAGGAATGTTTATAAACACCCACCTTATCTCCCTTGGAATGCTGCCAGAGAACTAATTGCCAAACGCAGGGCAAGGCCAAACTTGGCACAGAGTCAAAGAGAACTTTTCAAAGCTTGAACCGACCAGAGGAACCAGATGATGCTTCCTGCAAAAGCTCACATCCCGTTTGCTCCTCTTTTATGTCTTATGGGAGGGGCCAATCATCTCCAAGCCTTACTCCCAAGTCGACCCTGTTTTCTTAATTGTTCTTGTCTTCTGGCAGCTCTGCGCATGCGCGCACTGGGAACAGGCTCCTGCTGTTTTTCTGCCTCGCTGATGTCAGACACCGGAGACTCCGGAGACTCCAGAGGCAGCACATAACTATCAGATGGCCTTGGCCCCATCTCTGCCTCCGATGCAGAGCCCTCATCCGAGCTTTCCCCAGCCCCCAGGACTGGCCCAAGTTCCTCCCCAACCTCCTCACTGTCCGACTCTGTTGCTAGTTTTGCTGGCTGCTGGCAGGCCACAACACCGTGATCCCGACACTCCCATGCCCTCTTCTCCTTGGTCAAAATACTCACAGTAAACCATTCTACCAGGAAGTAATCCTGCTCTTCCATCATTGTGTAAGGGCATAAAATGGACACCCGCTGGCCCATAACCACCTCCATCTCGGCTACCATAGACACCTGGACCTTCGCCTGGCATCCTGCAGGGGAGAAGAAAGGACCATCAGAAGGACTCAACAAACATCAGGAGACTTCAGGAGATCCTTGCTTGGCCAAGAAAGTCCTCTAGAAGTGTTACTCAAAGTCCAGCCCTGGCTGGCATGAAGGCCTTCCAGATATCTTGTGACAGGATCACCAACTGCTTCCTATGCTTGGTTCCTATTGCTTCTTTCCCGTTGACTGGAGCACCCCTTCAGATGACCAGGTTAGACTCCGAGACAGTCAGCAGCCAAGCAAGACCTCAGTTGACCTAACCTGGTCCTTCTGTTTAATTTGGATCAAGTTTTCAATGCCTTAGGAATTTTTCTGGCAATGACAAGCTTAGAAAGCTACCCCACTGCTGTGGTTACTATAATCCAAGGAAGTTTGGATCAGGAGAAGGAAAGCAGAAGGTGAATTGCAATTCCCCCATATGTCCTTGACCAGAGGTGGTATTCAGCCAGTTCGGGCGAATCGGTAGCGGAGATTGCTGGTAGGCCCGCCCACCTGCTTGGACATAATGTCGTCTGATTTAGTTGTTTTCGAGGCCGGGCGTATGCTCACTTATACTGCTCATCTGTGACGCGCACTGAACTGGTGGTAAGAATATGTGAAACCTACCGCAGTCCTTGACATATGACCATATTTGGGACCAGAATTTCTGCTGCTAAGCACAGACGGTTGTTAAGTGAGTCCTGCCCGATTTTATGACCTTTTTTTTTTTTTTTGGGTCATGGTTATTAAGAGAATCACTGCAGTTGAATCATAAGGTCATTAAGAAAATGTGGCCATTGTTTTGGCTGGTCAGATGTCAGCCGGGAAGGTCACAAATGATGATCACATAACCCATAAATACATGCCAGTTGCCAATCGCCCCAGATTTTGATTAATGTGACCAGGGGAATCCTGTGACTGTCGTAAATGAGAGAACCGGTTGTCACTTTTTTCAAAGCTATTGTTAATGTCCAGTGTTCGCTAAACGAACAGTTATAAGATGAGGACTAGCTGTAATGAACCATTCAGTGTTTCTCAACCTTGGGCCCTTTAAGATGGGTGGACTTCAACTCCCAGAATTCCCCAGCCAGCATTTTTTTTCTCAACCTTGGCCCCTTTAAGATGGGTGGACTTCAACTCCCAGAATTCCCCAGCCAGCATTTTTTTTCTCAACCTTGGCCCCTTTAAGATGGGTGGACTTCAACTCCCAGAATTCCCCAGCCAGCATTTTTTTTCTCAATCTTGGCCCCTTTAAGATGGGTGGACTTCAACTCCCAGAATTCCCCAGCCAGCTTTTTTTTCTCAATCTTGGCCCCTTTAAGATGAGTGGACTTCAACTCCCAGAATTCCCTAGCCAGCATTTTTTTTCTCAACCTTGGGCCCTTTAAGATGGGTGGACTTCAACTCCCAGAATTCCCCAGCCAGCATTTTTTCTCTCAATCTTGGCCCCTTTAAGATGGGTGGACTTCAACTCCCAGAATTCCCCAGCCAGCATTTTTCTTCTCAACCTTGGGCCCTTTAAGATGGGTGGACTTCCCCCATTTTGTGTCCTCCTCGCCTGTCGGGACATTGCAGCCGAAAAGCTAGCTTGCCTTCCCAGTTTTGTAGCTGGAGAGTAACATCAGCTTCCTTTCCTTCAGTCTTGCTAAAAAATATCTCTGCTGCAAAGGCCGGTCCAGTTAAAGAACCCAGTCATCTTTAAATGGAAAATGCACATCATTTTATTCCGCATGCATTCCCTTTGCAACAGAAAGCCACATCCTTTGCAATGTCGGGTTCTCCATTCAAAAGGCCGGTGCGCGCCGCCAAAACCCTTAAATTTTTTCAGCTTGCACAAAACAAGCGATCCAAGATTTGGTGCTGCCCCCAGCGGTAGCCACTGCTCGTGTCAGAAATGGGAACGCAGACAAATATAGATTAAATTAAAATGAAGTTATTATATGAATTGCAATTCAATGCAGTTACTCCAGATGACAAGACGATTTGGTACCTGTTCAAACTTATCTATCTATCTATCTATCTATCTATCTATCTATCTATCTATCTATCTATCATCTATCTACCTACCTACCTACCTGCCATCCATCCATCCATCCACCCATACTTTGCTCTCTCTCTCCCTCTCTCTCATCTATCATCCAGCCATCTGCCATCCCTCCATCCATTGCCCTCTATCTATCTATCTATCTATCTATCTATCTATCTATCTACCTATCTGCTGATATGTATACCTATCTCTTTATCTATCTGTCTGCCTACCTACCTACTACCTACTTACCTATCTACCTCTCTATCCATCCATCCATCCATCCATCTATCCATCTTTCTTTCTTTCTTTCTTTCTTTTCTATCTATCTATCTATCTATCTATCTATCTATCTATCTATCTATCTATCTACCTATCTATCTATCTATCTATCTATCTATCTATCTATCTACCTATCTATCTATCTATCTATCTATCATCTATCTACCTACCTACCTGCCATCCATCCATCCATCCATCCACCCATACATTGCTCTCTCTCTCCCTTTCTCTCTCATCTATCATCCAGTCATCTGCCATCCCTCAATCCATTGCCCTCTATCTATCTATCTACCTACCTACCTACCTACCTATCTGCTGATATGTATACCTATCTCTTTATCTATCTGTCTGCCTACCTACCTACTACCTACTTACCTATCTATCTCTCTATCCATCCATCCATCCATCCATCTTTCTTCTTTCTTTCTTTCTTTCTTTCTTTCTTTCTTTCTTTTCTATCTATCTATCTATCTATCTATCTATCTATCTATCTATCTATTCTCTCTCTCTTTATCTATCTTCCCTGTTTCCCCTAAAATAAGACATTCCATGATAATAAATCCAATCAGGCTTTTGAACATATGCGCTAAAATAAGCCCCGCTGAAAATAAGCCCTCCCCAAGAATATTTAAATGCATGCACAGCTGGTCCCCACCATTTCCTCTGGTTAGGTTTAGGGAGAGAGCTGGAAATCAGGTAAGGAGCCCCGTCTTGTTCCACGTGCCCCAAAATAATAATATCTCCTCGAAAATAAGGCCAAGCGCTTATTTTGGGGTTCAAAAAAATATAAGACAGGGTCTTATTTTTGGGAAAACACGGTAGTTTCTACACCACCCACCTCACCTAAGAGACTCTGAGCAGTTTACAAATAACATCATAAAATAGTACAAAAACTTGACACAATTAAAAACCACCCATTTTTAAAAACAAATTAAAAGCAGAGTTAAAAACAGTAACCATCGTTTCCTTGGGCAAATAGTAAGGTAAAGGGAAAGGTTCCCCTTGCACATATGTGCTAGTCGTTCCTGACTCTAGGGGGCGGTGCTCATCTCCGTTTCCAAGCCGAAGAACCAGCGCTGTCCGAAGACGTCTCCGTGTTCATGTGGCCGGCATGACTAAACCCCAAAGGCGCATGGAACGCTGTTACCTTCCTACCAAAGGTGGTCCCTATTTTTCTACTTGCATTTTTTAGGTGCTTTTGAACTGCTAGGTTGGCAGAAGCTGGGAACGTCATGGGAGCTCACCCCGTTATGCGACACTGGGGATTCAAACCGCTGAACTGCCGACCTTTCGATCGATAAGCTCAGCATCTTAGCCACTGAGCCACCACGTCCCTTGGGCAAATAGGAGGCTATAAAGCAAGTCATTTCTTTCCAGTCAAACACAATTCTTCCTGGCTTCGTAGAGAGGCCCATGCACTTGGCGTTGTTTTCTTTCAGGATGCTGTCTTGTTTTTCCAAGATCACCTGCATTTTGGGATTTCCTCGTGGTCTCTCATCCAAGAGCTAAATAGCTTTTTTTTTTTTTTTAAAGTTCAGCCAAGGCCAGTCCAAATTTCTAGCCTTTCACTTTTAAGGGCTTGAAAAAGAAAAGGAAAGGAGGTCTTAATTTTAGCCAGGCTAAAAATTGCATCCAAACGAACGTGATGGCCAAATGGTCAGATGGACTAGTTTCGCAGTTCTATTAAAATCTTCTCTTCTGGACTGTGGAAATAGGCAGAATTCTGTACGGTGACAAGTATTCCCAAAATGCTTTGAAGGCAGAGCGTATGATCCTGCAGGCCTCCAAACCATAAGAGAAAGAAACTTCTGTCTTTTTTTTCCCCCCCTCTTCTGGATGTGGTAAACTCCGGCAAATTCACTCCAGCCCAGCCAACATCCTTCCCCTTTCTCCTATATACAATGTCAGACAGTTATTATATGCCCCTGGCCCCTCTTAAGGCAATCTTGAATAAATATGTGCTGGGATGGAGGGGCGGGAGGGGGGGGGGCAGGAGAAAAATAAAGCAGCTCTTTGCCTCTGCGGCCGTGGGGGGGGGCTAAGGGGGGGGGGAGGAAAATCCAGGATATGAAAGGCCGCAGCCGCAGCCGAGCAAGGAGCAGCTGCTTGAGATTCCAGGCTGGCACCGAGGGCTTTGTTCCCAGATAAATCCCTCCAAATTGGGGTTGGGAGGGGAGCTGAGAGGAAGAGGAGGGGGGGGGCTGCTTTCATCTCCTGGTTGGATAGCAGGAAGGGGGATTCTCGCAAGGCAAGGTGCCCAGAAACTCCTCAGCGCCAGGGAACCAGCTGGCAAACTGAAGTGTGTGTATGGGAGGGGGGGGAGAGAGGGAAGGGAGAAAGATAGTGAAAGAGAGAAGAAAGAAAAAGAAAGACAGAGAAAGAGAGGAGAAAGAATAGAAAGAGAAAAGGAGAGAGAAATAGAGCAAATGAAAGAAAGAGAAAAAGAGAAAAAGAAAGAGAAAAAAGAAAAAGGGAGGGGGGGAGGGAAGGAGGGAGAGAGGGAGAAGGAAAGGAGGATGGAGGGAGGGAAGGAAGGTGAGGAGGGAGGGGAAGGAAGGAAGGAGGGAGGGAAGAAAAAAGGAAGGAAGGAAGAAGGGAGGAGAAAAGGAAGGAAGGAGGGAAGGAAGGTGGAGACGGAGGGAGGGAGGGAGGGAAGGAGGAAGGAAGGGAGGGAGGGAGGAAGAAAGGTGGGGACGGAGAAAGGGAAGGAGGGAGGGAGAAGGAAGGGAGGAGGGAGGGAGGGAAGGAAGGTGTGGAGGGGAGGGAAGGAAGAAGGAGGGAAGGAAGGAGGAAGGAGGGAAGGAAGATGGGGATGGAGGAAGGGAAGGAGGGAGGGAGGGAGGGGAAGGAAGGAGGAAGGAGGGAAGGAAGGAGGAAGGAGGGAAGGAAGATGGGGACGGAGGAAAGGAAGAAGGGGGGAGGAAGAAGGGAGGGAGGGAGGGAAGGAAAGAAGGTGAGGACGGAGGGGAAGGAAGGAGGAAGGAAGGTGGTGGGGGAGGGAAGGAGGGAGGGATGGCTCAGGAATTCTGGGAATTGAAGTCCACAAGTCATGAAAGGGCCATCGTTCTCCACCCCGGGATTAAAACATCCGCAGTCTTACTTTACTTTCCACCCAACTATCCCAAGACCTCAGAAGAGGAAGGTGAGAAGAGAGAATTGCATTTAAAACCTACCAGCCCTGAAAGATCAGGGAGGCCAAATCAAAATATGTTTCTTCCCAGCATTACTCAAATCGGAGCCACCTCTGAGTTTTAATACTCCAAGAAGCCCTGCGGCAAGAGATGTGCAAGCGGCTGAGAGATACCCGGTGAAAGATTTTAGTTGCAAATACCCCCCTCGCAGTCTTCCATCCCTAGGAATTTCTTCATCCGTGTCGCAAAGAGTGTGTCTCAACCTCGGCAACTTCGAGCGGACTTCGACTCCCAGAATTCCCCAGGCAGCCATCTTGCTGAGTTGAGAAACGCTATTTTATTACTACATTCTGACTTGAAAAGAAGAAAAGTTTTAGATGCAAGTATTCTCTCTCAGTCTTTCCATCCTGGGACTTATTTTTGGTGAATTCTTCTATTTCAAATTCAGCCACTTTAAGATGGGTGGACTTCAACTCCCAGAATTCCCCAGCCAGCCATGCTGGCTGGGGAATTCTGGGAGCTGAAGTCCACCAGTCGTTGTGGTCGCGAATAAAATTCTCTTTTATTCTGACTTGGAGAGGAGAAAGATTTTAGTTACAAATATTCTTTCACAGTCTTCCCACATTTTTTGGGTTGGGGTGGGGGGTTGAATTCTTCTATGGCAACGTGCCTCAAACCTCAATAATTTGAAAATGGCTGGAGATTTGGCTGGCTGGGGAATTCTGGGAGTTGAAGTCCACCAGTGGCTGAGATTGAGAAACATAATTCTATTCTGATGTAAGAGAGAGGAAGGGCACCCTTGAAAGCATTCAAGGTTACTGCTAAAAACAGCTTCCTTGCGAGAATTTTAGTTTGTGTTCTGACATCCTGTGTTTGGGATAGATAAACTCTGTAGGCGGAACATTTTTTGGGGGGGGGTTGTCTTTTGTGGGCATGACACCCCCCCCCCAAATGTTCTGCCTACAAAATTTATCTATCCCAAACACAGGATTGTCAGAACACAAGATCCTAATGCTTCGATTATAATCCTTGGTAGTACAGTGGTCTAAGGCACCCTGTTATTAAGACCAGCTGCCTGCAATTACTGCAGGGTTCGAATCTCGCCAAGGCTCAAGGTCGACTCAGCCTTCCATCCTTTCTAAGGTGGGTAAATTGAGGACCCGGATTGTGGGGGCAATAAGCTGACTTTGTATAAATATACAAAAGGATGAAGGCTATTGCTGAGCGCATTGTAAGCCGCCCTGAGTCTCCGGAGAAGGGCGGCATATAAATCAAATTAAAAAAAAAAAAAAAAATCCTGACCCAAAATACGATTTCCCCATCCCCTTCCCAAGGTGATCAGCGAAATTGCTCTCTGCCAATCCAGACACCCTGTTTTAGCATCTTTATTTATATCTACAATGGTTGTAGTTACAACCATTCTTTTAGGGACCGTTCGAAGTTAACGACGGCACTGAAAAAAACGAGACTAAGTTATGACCGTTGCAGCATCCCCACGATCCAAATTCGGAACACAGAATAAACCTGACTTACATTCAGGATGCTTGCAATATCCCGGGTTTATGAGATTTCAAGAAGCAGAGGAAGTTGGGTCACAAGAAGGAAAGGAAAAAAAAAAAAAGAGAAACTTGCAACCTTAAAAAACAGTGCGAAAAAAAAACACACCCTTGGCCCGAAGTTCTCGGCAGAAGAGGAAAATTGAGTAAAAGAAGGAATTGAGAAAGAACTTTCGGCCTCTTTTCCCCCTCTTTGCAGGTTAAGACATGCTGAATGCAAAAAAAACAACCGATGCCTCGAAGCCAGTAGCCGTCTGGGAAATTCTGGGAGTTGATGGCCACATATCTTATAGTTGCTGTGCTTGAGGAAAAAACTGTTCTAAGCTGACCCAGAAGGATGCCACGCATTCCATTCGGCCTCCCACCCCTCAGCCCTCTTTTTCCTTTCAATTGAAGGCTATTCTCAATGCACAGAAGCTGGAGGCTTCTCGGCAGTCAGAATTCAAGGGAGCAATTTTGAACTTCCCTGGTTGCAAGCTTTCGGCAAGGAGATGATAACCAGGAGCAGCTGGTTATCATCTGTTCGAAATTTGATTTTTCCTAGCTCCAGAACTGGAGGAGGAGGAGGAGAAGAGAAAGAGAAGGAGGATAGAGACAAACAAGAGAAAGAAGAGGAGGAGGGATGAAGGAGAAGGGATGGAGGAGGAGGAAGGTGGGAAAGGAGAAAGGGAGGAGGGGGAAGGAGAAGGAGGAGGAGGAGGAGGAGGAGGAGGAGGAGGAGGAGGAGGAGGAGGAGGAGGAGGAGGAGAAGGAGAAGAAGAAGAAGAAGAAGAAGAAGAAGAAGAAGAAGAAGAAGAAGAAGAAGAAGAAGAAGAAGAAGAAGAAGAAGAAGAAGAAGAAATAATTCCCTAAAGCCTAACAGGTTTTAAATCTTCTCTTCCAGTTGTTTGGGTTAGGCCCACAGCCCAAAGCCCCCACCTCAATCCCCATTCCCTCCCCCTTGAATATTTATTTCCTTCTAGCAGTACTAGATTACCCCACCATTTAAGGGCCTCGTGCATCTAAGAGGCAGTCTGGATAGATTGAATTTTAAAAGTTAGCCCCGTTACAATTCGGCTCAATTTCGTTTTCAGCTCCTTACCGTAGTGTCAAATAATTTCGGTGGGTTGTTTAGATCTGACGGACAACCCTTGATATGGTCACCCACTGGCTCCAATATATCCCTGTGGGTAGCCCTTGACTTACAACTGTTCATTTAGTGACCATTCACAGTTACAATGGCACTGGAGGGTGGGAAAGTCCCCTGTATTGTCTTGTTTGTTTGTTTTCCACGGTGAGTCACCTTGGAGTCTGGTAGCGTTTGGATAGATAGATAGATAGATAGATAGATAGATAGATAGATAGATGGATGGATGGATGGATGGATGGATGGATGGATAGATAGAGATGATAGATAGATAGAGATGATAGACAGAGATGATAGATAAATAGATAGATAGATAGAGATGATAGATAGATAGATAGATAGATAGATAGATAGATAGATAGATAGACGGATGGATGGATGGATGGATGGATGGATGGATGGATGGATAGGTAGAGATGATAGATAGAGATGATAGACAGAGATGATAGATAAATAGATAGATAGATAGAGATGATAAATAGATAGAGATGATAGATAGATATAGATAGATGGATGAATGGATGGATGGATAGATAGAGATGATAGATAGATAGAGATGATAGACAGAGATGATAGATAAATAGATAGATAGAGATGATAAATAGATAGAGATGATAGATAGATAGATAGATAGATAGATAGATAGATAGATAGATAGATGGATGGATGGATAGATAGATATAGATGATATATATATATTTGATAAATAGATGATAGATAGATAGATGGATGGATGGATATAGATGATAGATAGATAGAGATGATAGATAGATAGATAGATAGATAGATAGATAGATAGATAGATAGATAGATGATAGATAGACAGATGATAGAAAAATGAATATCTGGATGGATGGATGGATGGATGGATGGATGGATGGATATCTAATCCATATTAGATAATCCATATGGATTAGATAGATAGATATAGACAGACAGACATGATAGATAAATAAGGGAATGGATAGACAGATAGATAGATAGATAGATAGATAGATAGATAGATAGATAGAGATGATAGAGATGATAGATAGATATCATAGATAGGCAGACAGACGGACCCAGAAAGAACAAATCGTGAGCACAAACACACAAAATGAAGAATTCTTTTGCAAACTAACTGAAAACGGCCCAGCTTTCTCCAGCCCCCAAGGCTTTCTGGCTTACCTGAGGCTTCTTTAAGCCACTTAAGGGAAGGTCTTATTCCACAACAAACCCGCCTCCCGCCCCCCCCCCCAATGGAAAATGCACAAAGGCAGTTGTGGAAATGTTGCAATTATGCAATGCAATATGTCTCGGGGGCACCAGTTTCACACACAACCCCCCCCCCCACAGAGCTCATCTAAATTATATGCAGATGAGGTTAATTATGCATAAACAGCTGCAGGTTAGCCAGCTTTCAGGCTTTTTGCTAATGTGGCAGCCTAAGCTGATCCCAGGCTGCTGGAGTGGACGGCTATCATAAATTTAATGAAACCAACATGAGCCATCTGAAACCGTCAAGGCCAGATCCAGAGCCAAGATTCGTTATTTGAAGGTTTTTTTTTTTTCCCCCTTACTGCTTACTGGTTATAGTCCATCCAAAAAAAAAAAAATGATCTCCAATAGAACCACTTTAAAAAAAAGTTACATGTAGAAATGAGTTGGTTTTTTTACACCAAAAAAAGGTTTTGCAGATTATAGTCCAATAACAGGGGTCTCCGACCTTGGCAACTTTAAGCCTGGAGGACTTCAACTCCCAGAATACCCCAGCCAGTTTTGCCAACTTCACCTGGCATGCAGGAAAATGTGCTTTCAGGTAATAGCAATACCTGGCTGAACTTGGAAGCTAAGTAGGACTGGGTCTGGTTGACGTTTGGGTGGGAGATTAGCAGGAAACACTGGAGGCAGAAGTTAAACTGGAAAATAATTGGAGAGCCGGTTTGGTGTAGTGGTTAAGGGGCGGGGCTGGAAACCAGAAGACTGGGAGTTCTAGTCCGGCTTTGGGCATGAAAACTGCGGGGTCACTTTGGACCAATCACCAGGAAGTCGTGAGTTCTAGTCCCACCTCAGGCACAAAAGCTGGCTGGTGATTTTGGGCCAATCACCAGGAGACTGGGAGTTCTAGTTCAGCCTTAGCTATGAAAGCCGGCTGGGGGACTTTGGGCCAATCACCACGTGACAGTGAGTTCCAGTCGCACCTTAGACATGAAAGCTGACTGGGGGACTTTGGGCCAATCACCAGGAGATGGTGAGTTCTAGTCCCTCTTTAGGCACAACTGGCTGGTGACTTTGGGTCACTCACAAGAAGACCAATCACCAATAGATGGTGAATTCTAGTCCAGCCTTAGGCATGAAAGCAACTGGGTGACTTTGGGTCAATCACCAGGACACGGTGAGTTCTAGTCCCGCCTTGGCCATGAAAGCCGCCTGGGGGACTTTAGACCAATCACAAGGAGATGGTGAGTTTTAATCCTGCCTTAACATGAAAGCTGATTGGGTAACTTTGGGCCAGTCCCCCTCTTTTAGCCCAAACCACCTCACAAGGTTGTTGTTGTGGGGAAAATAGGAGGAGAAAAGAGTATGAGGTATGTTTGCCATCTTGAGTTATTTATAAAGTAATCAAGGTGGCATAAAAAAAAGTTATAATAATAATTTTAATTAGCAATTTTATGATGTTTGTGTATCTATATTTTTCTTGACTGTACACCGCCTTGAGTCCTACGGGAGAAAGGGATATAGAAATATAATAAATAAATAAATAAATAAAAAATATAAAAAATATATTTTTTAAACTGGTAACTCCAAAGAACCTCAGCCTAAAGCAGGATTTGAAACTCAGCCAGGGCTTTGCTCTCCTTTCATCTCCTCCTCCAAAAAGGAGAAGACACATCAACAGCTCAACCTACAACAACTGTAGCTTCAAAAGAGATCTTGAGTATGGAAACAAAACTCCACCCAGATCCTTGAAAAACTGGACTAAAGATAGATTTCCATTTGCGTGAATATTTGGAAAGGTTCTACATTGCGAATATTCAGAACCAAGGCCAAACATCTCTATGAAGTGGTGTTTTTTTTTTTTAAAAAAAAAAAAAAATAGGATTCTTCCTATCTTGCTTTGCAGGGTTGTGTCCTAAATTAGGATTTTTCCAGCTTGGCAATTTTAAGATGTGTGGACGTCAAACTGCCAGAATTCCTGGGAGTTGAAGTCCACCAATCTTAAAGTTAACACAGTTATGCCCTAATGTTTTCACTCAGGAAATTCTCCTAAATTGATGCACTTGGAAGCTGGGATACAAAGGGAACCCCTTGATCTTCCTAAGTCTTAAAACCGCATTCTTATTTTCATTTTTTTAAAGCTTCCCTGAGTGGCTTTTTGAGTGAGGATCCATCCGTGCTGCCATCCTGCTTGATTTTCCTGGGAGCACCTGGCATTCCCTTTTCTTTAAAAAGTTCTCATTTTCCTCTGGCAATTTGGGTTTTCTCATCCTAGACCAGTGATAGCAAACCTTTTCGGCACCGAGTGTTGAAAAGGGAGCGTGCGCTCGTCCTCGTCTGGGCCGCAACCTGGAAGAGGAGCTGCCCAGGGTGCATACACGTTGTTAGGGTGTGTATAAAAAGTATTTGTTGCTTGTGCAACGAGCAGAGCAGAAACACACAGGGAAGGAGATAAACGTGCAGCTCGTGTGAGAAAAATACTTTATATACAAGATAATAAGCAGTCTCAGTGTAGGTAAAACAGTCTAAGGTCATAAACAGTAATATCAGTCCAGTAATTATCTTCCCTTACCAAAGCAAACAGACTTTAGTAACTCTTGGTATACAGTACCATATAACAATTCAGTCTAACACCAATCAGCAGAAAGACGCAGGAAGCAACAGGAACAGGAACAATCAGGAACAAAGAACGCTTCTCTGCGCTGCTTATTTATGCACTGTAGCCTAATTACAGGGTTCAGCAAACCCTGATTATGTGGCTCAGTTGTTTCTTAAAGAAACAGATATATTGCCTGACCAACAAGTTAGGAGTAAGCTACAAGCTGAACCTAACACACGTGCCCGAAAATAAACATGCATGCTGGCCAGCTCCTCTTATGGGTTTCTGACATGCATGTACAACAATCAGCTGGCCAGTGAGCACATGCTCACGCAGGAAAATGGAAGGCCAGCTCTTCCAGTTTCCTGCACTGCCGCACACCAAAAGGCCAGCTGATCGTCGCAAGAAACCCGCACCAGAAACCCAGAAGAGGAACAGGCGACGCCGTGCGTGCCAGGCGACATGGCTCTGTGTGCCACGTCAGGCACGCGTGCCATAGGTTCGCCATCATTTTTTTTTCTTTAATTTATATGCCGCTCTTCTCCAGAGACTCAGGGCGGCTTACAGTGCATAAAGCAATAGCCTTCATACTTTTGTATATTTATACAAAGTCAGTTTATTGCCCCCACAATCCGGGTCCTCATTTCACCTACCTTTGAAAGGATGGAAGGCTGAGTCAACCTTGAGCCTGGGGAGATTTGAACTTGCAGTAATTGCAAGCAGCGGATGTTAATAACAGTGCTTTAGTCCACTGTACTACTAGTGATGGATAATCTTTTTGCCGTCGCGTGCCAAAAGCGGGGGGAGCGCGGGGGGTGGGTGGGTCATGTGTGGGCGTGCCCACACCCATAATTCAATGACCCCCCTCAACTCTCCCCCAGCTTTTGGCACGTAATGGCACGGTGGGTCCGATAGACCCATTTTCCGCCCTCCCCAGGCTCCAGAGGTTTTCTAGGAGTCTGGGGAGGGCAAAAACAGCCTTCCCTACCCACCTGGAGGCTGGAAACAGCCCGTTTCCCGACTTCTGGTGGGACCGGAAGGCCCAAAAATCAGCTGGCCGGCACACGCATGTGCACTGGAGCTGAGCTAGGGCAACGCTCATGTGCCCACAGATATGGCTCTGTGTGCCAGCTGTGGCATGCGTGCCATAAGTTCCCCATCACGGCCTTAGACTATCCTAAGGAAAAGTGGCACTTTTGATGAAGGGCACCATCGACTACATGAAATCTGGACACAAAAACGCGGCCATCAGAACGGCAAACACGCTCTTTGGACGATCCATGCGTCCCATGTGGAAACTTTGATTTGGAAAGAATGAGCTGGCAGTCTCTCTCTCTCTCGCCAAGGGAAACCCATTCCGGGTGGGAAAACGGCTGCACAAATCCCAACTGGCAAAGGGACACCGAGGTTTTCCGGCCTCCGTGCCAATCAGCTTTGCACCTGGGTTGTAAAAGCAACCCGACTTGCAAGGTTCAACGAAAGGCCTTTCCCAAGATGAAAGCTTTCCGCCCAGTTTTCTCCAGTTTGCGCGACATCAATTTAAGCCGCCCTGCTGATAAAAGCCGGCTGAGCCGAATTTGCGTGTCCGTGACCGGGATGGTCTTTGTTCCTTTTTGCCCCAGGCTGGCCCACAAACAAACAAAAGCTGGCATTTGAGTTGGCCATGGGTGGTTACCTCCTTCCCAGCCTTCTGGGTGGCCGAGCAAAAAAATGCATTTTGCACCCATGCCTGTGAAGCAAACTGAGATGCCCCAGAAGGTTTTTGCCAAGATGCTGTGTCCAGTTACATGGTGGATGAGAGGCAGTTGGCGGTGCTCGAAGAACAGCAAGCAGTCCTCGACTTACGACCGCACTTGAGCCCAAATTTTCTGTTGCTAAGTGAGACATTTAAGTGGGTTTTTGCCCCTTTCTTGGCACGGTTGTTAAGTGAAACACCTGAATTTGGATCACGTAACTGTGGGGATGCTGCCACGGTCGTAAGTTCGAAAAATGGACACAAGTCACTTTTTTTCGGTGCCGTTGTAACTTCAAACGGTCACTAAATGAACTGTTGTAAATCGAGGACTAGCTGTATTTTTAAAAACTCGAGAAAGTATTTCCTTCTGGCTTCCTGCAGGTGTGAAAGGGAAGGAACCTTCTGGTACAGGTAATCCTCGATTTACAAACATTCGTTTAACAACCATTCGAAGTTATAGTGGCACTGAAAAAAAGGGATTTAAAACCATTTGTTGCAGCATCTCCAAAATAATTTGACCAAAATTTGGGCACTTAGCAAACGGCACATATTTTACCATGCTTGAAGCATCCCGGGATTTACGTGATTACCATTTGCAACTTTCTCTGCTGGTTTCCGACAAGCCGAGTCGGTAAGGGAGGTCAGATTTGCTTAGAGCCTTGATAGTACAGTGGTTTAGTGCACCCTGTTATTAACACAGCTGCCTGCAATTTCTGCTGGTTCGAATCTCTCCAAGGCTCAAGGTTGACTCAGCCTTCCATCCTTTCTAAGGTAGGTGAAATGAGGACCCTGATTGTGGGGGCAATAAGCTGACTTTGTATAAAATATACAAAAGAATGAAGGCTATTGCTTAACGCATTGTAAGCCGCCCTGAGTCTCCGGAGAAGGGCGGCATATAAATCAAATTAAAAAAAAAAAAAAAATGACCGCTGGATTCACTGAACAACTGCAAAGATTCGCTTACCAACCCCGGCGAATAAGGCCATAAAATTGGAGGCGACTCACTTAAAAACCACTTCACGTAGCAATGGATATTCTGGTTCCAACTGCAGCCAACCTGTACGGCCCTGGTCCACAGATCACAATAAACTGGAATAATTTTAATAGCAGGGTTAACTGTAAACAAGTCATCGTAGCCTGGTTCCTGAATAACGTGGAGCCACGGACATTCAGTCATCGTAGCGGGTCAAAAGTAGATAAACAAAGTGATATCTTAAGAGTTCTTTTTATATCAGACCACTATTATTAGTAACTTCAACCCTGAGAACAGTCTGTGAGATCCGCCTAATTTGGGGTTTATTACAGAGTGCTTGATATGTTACCATTCCAAGAATTCTTGAAATGACAGTTCAACTACTGTACAAAATAGTCTTCGACTTATAACCATTTATTTAGTGATTGTACGAAGCTACAACAGTGAAAAAAAGAGACTTACAAGCCCACACTTGGGATTCTCGCAGGATCCCGAGGGTCAAAATTTGGGTGCCGGCAGGTATTTAATATTTAACAGTAACAGAGTAGGAAGGGACCCTGTAGGTCATCTAGTCCAACCCCCGCTCACGCAGGAGACCTGTACTAGGGATTTGAACCGCCAAACTGCCAACCTTTCTAATCAACAAGCTCAGTGTCTTAGCCACTGAGCCACCTAGTCAGATACCCCTGGGGTCATGTGATCCCCATTTGTGACCTTCCCAGCCAGCATCCAAGTCAACAGAGGAAGCCTGATTCACTTAATGACCACCCGATTCCTTTGACAACTTCCGCGATTCACTTAAAAGATTGAAAAATAAGACATCCCACAGCACAACCCCTCCCCTTACTTAGCAGTGGACCTTTGGTGTCCCAACTGTGGTCATAAATTGAGGACTACCTCCACATTTAATGCATATCAAGGAGCAAGAGTGGTCTGTCTTTCCTTCCTCGCAAGGCTGTTGTGCAAGTAAAATAGAAAACCTGACGCGGTTCGGTAGCGTGGTGGCTCAGCCCCATTTCCCCCGTGGCCCAGCTTGCTTCTTTTTTAAAATAATAATAATAATAATAATTACAACACTTTAAAAGCAAAGCCCTGGTTGCAGAAGCTGATGGAGTTGGCTGAAATGGCAAAATGGACTATTTTGATTAAAGAAAAGAATATAAGTACTTTTGTTTCCACGTGGAGACCGCTTCTGAACTTCGTGCTTGGAGTGGAAAAGAATGAAACTTTGATTTGGGGTTTTACCGATTAGATGGATAGCTCCAGGGGTGGGATTCAACCGGTTCGGATCGATTCGGGCAAACCGGATGTTAATTTTAATCTGGTTCGCCGAATCGGTCGTCGCAAGGACTGGCTGACCCCGTGCACCCCACCCCTCCTCTCCAAGGAGTCTCCACGCAGCCCATTTTGGATGCCAAATAAGTGCAGGGCCCACGCGGAGGCTCTGGGAGGGCGAAAAATGGGCCTACTAGAAGTACCGGAAGTCCGAAAATGGGCCCATTTACGGCCTCCGGAAGGCCTCCGGAGCCCGGGGGAGGCCATTTTCACCCTCCCAGAGGCTTGAGGAAAGCCTCCAGAGCCTGGGGAGGGCGAAAAACAGGCCTAGCGGAAGTACCAGAAGTCCAAACAAGGGCCCATTTCCGTCCTCCGGAGGGCCTCCGGTGCCTGGGGGAAGCTGTTTTCGCCCTCCCAGACACTCAAGGAAAGCCTCCGGAGTCTGGGGAAGGCGAAAACACCCCACCCACCCCCACCCCGTGGTGCAGAAGGCCGAGTAGGCCACAACCACCATGGCCACGCCCACCCAGCAACCAGGCAGAGAACCGGTTGCTAAAATTTCTGAATCCCACCCCTGGATAGCTCTTTATAGAAATGGCTTGTTTATATTATTCTGAAAAAAACAAAAAAGTTGTGATTTGGGGCTAATGCCTTCTTTTACTGCGACTGAGGGAGTCGGAAATCCGTGTTTCTTTTTTTCTGTTTTTTCCTACCCTTCCTCATTTCTCTTCCCCCCCTCTTCCTCCCCACTCTTTTCCTATTTACTTTTGCATTTTGTATCTTAGTTTATCTATTATATAACTCAATAAAAATGTTAAAACCCGACAAATAAAAGCCAAAAGCCCTTCTTCCTCACTTATCGTATCCCACCAGCGAGCTTAATTCTAAACCCATCAGCAAAGACAGTTTGCATTTTGCAGACAAAGAAACGATTTTTATCTGGGTTGCCTGGGCCTGGGGGCCGCTTCCTGATTTTTTCCCCTTTTGTCTTGGCCAGGAGGTTTGTTTTTTTTCCTTGCATGCCAAATAGAAAAGACAGGTAGCTGAATAGCCTTCGGCACGGAAGGTCTGATATGAAATAAAATACTAAATAGGAGCTTCTCTGTTCTGGCCGAGGACTCTGTTGTGTATTTCTGGCTTTCGGAGGGTGGAGATTCTTTTGGAAATCATAAAGGAGATATTGTTATCTAGCTACTATTCAGATACACCAGGGGGGAAAAACAGCAACACTGAACATCTGAGGCCTTGCCCGGCAAGGTAATCCGGCCAATAATTATGCAACTGGAAGAATAAATCTACACCTCATTTGCAGCCGCAGAGTGTTAGTATACCGCACTGTTTGTCAATATTGCAGCTAATAATTTCAAAATAAGGAGGAGAATTTTCAAACAATTGGGCTGCAATGTTTAAGAGTCCGTTTGATTCACACATTTTTCCCCCCAGCTTGCTTTTATTTTAATTGGCCATCCCATACGGGTAGTCCTTGATTTATGACCACAATTGAGCCCCCACAAATTTATGCTGCTATGTGAGAAATGTGTGAAGTGAGTTTTGCCTCGTTTTGCGACTTTTCACATGACATGCAACCGTCATAAATGTGAATCACTTGTCAAGCATCCGAAATGTAAATCACATGACCGCACCGGGGGGGGGGGAAATGCTGCAACGGTCGTAAGTGCGAGGACTACTCATAAGTCCCTTTTTTTCAATACCATTTTAATTTCAAACGGTCAATGAATGGAAGGTTGCAATTCGAGGACTACCTGTATAGATGGTTTACACTCCTTGCTGAGAACCAATGATTCTAACCCTGATGCCATCTGGGTTCAAGTAGTCCTCGAATTGCAACCTTTCGTTTAGTGACCGTTTGAAATTAAAACGGCATTGAAAAAAAAGGGACTTATGAGCAGTCCTCGCATTTACGACCGTTGCAGCATTTTCCCCACGGTCACATGATCAAAATTCAGGCACTTGGTAACCGACAAGGATTTATGATGACTGCAGTGTCCTGGAGACAACTGATCTCGATTTGTGATCATCCTGGCCAGTTTCTGACAAGCAAATTCCATGGGTCCACTGGATTGACTTACTACTGGATTGAGTTTGTTTAGTGACCATTTAAACGTATAACGGCACTGAAAAAAGGGACTTATGGCTATTTTTCACAGTTACGTCCATTCCAGCAACCCCATAGTCACGTGATGAAAATTCAGACGGTTGGCAACTGCTTCACATTTATGACCGTTGCAATGTCCCTGGGGTCACGTCATCTCCTTTTTCGACCTTCGGAACAAAGCCAAATCAGCGGGGAAGCCAGATTCACTTAACAACCGGGTTCCTAACTTATCCACTGCGCCGATTCACTTAACGACGGTGGGCAAGAAAGGTCGCGAAACGGGGCAAAATTCGCCTCACAAATGTCTCGCTTAACAACATAAACCCTGGTTCCAATTGTGGTCGTAAGCGGAGGACTCTCTGTGTTTGGTATCTGCATTTGTCTTCTGCACCGGCATTGTTAGTTTAGCAAAGCAGGCGGAGATGGGCACACCTGAGCCCAGCCATCACTGAGTCCCCCAAGCAGCCTGGGTCCAGGCTGCCGATTGTCCTCCCGGCCACCCCTGATGGGGAAGATGAAGGGGAGTGACAGGTCAGCCTTATTAGCAGAGGTCCTGCTGAACAGGGGGGCCAGACTGGTGACAGCTGGGGTGGAGGACGACCCCATCCCATAGAAACATCAACCCTTCCCTCCTCACAGCTTCAACAGACTGGCCATAATGCCATAGAGGCTTTTTGGCCTACATCATATTGGCTGGGGAATTCTGGGAGTTGAAGTTCTATTCACTTCAGATTTGGATACCAGAGCCAGTTTGGCCTAAAGGTAAAGGTTCCCCTCGCACATATGTGCTAGTCGTTCCTGACTCTAGGGGGCGCTGCTCATCTCCGTTTCCAAGCCGAAGAGCCAGCGCTGTCCGAAGACGTCTCCGGGGTCATGTGCCCGGCCTGACTCAACGCCAAAGGCGCACGGAACGCTGTTCCCTTCCCACCAAAGGTGGTCCCTATTTTTCTACTTGCATTTTTTACCTGCTTTCGAACTGCTAGGTTGGCAGAAGCTGGGACAAGTCACGGGAGCTCACCCCGTTACGCCGCAGCAGTAGGGATTCGAACCGCTGAACTGCCGACCTTTCGATCGACAAGCTCAGCGTCTTAGCCACTGAGCGTCCTTTTGGTCTAGAAAGGTTAAAAAAAATCAGGCTAAAAAACCAGGAGACTGTGAGTTCTAGTACTGCCTTAGGCATAAAAGCTGGGTGGGTGACTTTGGGCCGATCGCCAGGAGACAGTGAGTTGTAGTCTTGCCTGAGCCATCAAAGCCGGCTGGGTGACTTTGAGCCAATCACCAGGAGATGGGGAATTCTAGTTCAAGTCCAGTTCCACAACTGAAGAAACTTCTTGGATGAGAAGTGAAACGTTTTGAAGGGGGGGGGGGGGAGGGCAAGAAAATCCAGTTGCCTTTTGGAAAAACACCTATGGGACTTTCACCACAAACACACACACACACACACACACACACACACAGAGGATAATGAGACCACTGGTTGAATATAACCAAAACGCACCGTGCAGTTGAGGAAAACTAGAATTTGCAAAGGGCCCACAAAATAGACACGGCCAGACAAGACAGTCCCAACCTAGAAAGAAGAAGTGCTAAACATTTCTTCACCGGGCGATGGAAGAAAACAATTTTGTCACACCTACAAAACAATGAAGAAACCGCTGTTGGGAAAGGAGCGGAAAAAATCCCGAGGTGGCGAGTTCTCAAGCGTTCGCGGTGTTGCTGACACCACCACCCATCCCGCCATAAAAACGAGAAATAAATTGGTGGGACCGATCCCTGCCCCGTGAATAAAACTCACGGTTTAAGCTTAAGGGGCGAGAAATAAAGACAACAGTTTTCTCTGCCTGTTTGCACTCTAATCCCCGTATCATGGGATTCGCCAAGGTTGTGTTATTGCGAGGGCCTGCCGGCGCTTGTGCAGGCAACACAAAAGCGCCGAGCCCGTTCTCTAGCGTTGACAGCAGTTCTGACTCTGCCTGCGTCAGGCTGATTTAACTTTAAGAAAACATCGGTGACCTTCCGCTAAGTTGTTTGCAACTCCGAGGAGGTCCCATTGCACCAGCTGAGAACTTGTGTTGTAAATCACACAACCTCCCAAAGTTTTGCTGCTCCGCCTTAAATCATCCACATTTTAAGAACCTAACGCTGTGCACTTGGGGTGGTTTCAAAGGGCTTCGTGTGCAACACCCATCTGCGGTTCCTATAAACAAACATGTCTTTCGCACGGGAATCGCTGCAGAGAGAGACACAGCTGCTTTAAAAGGTTCAGCACTTTAGCAACGTGAATGATCCCACGTGCACTGAAGTATGCTCTTTCCCCTTCCAGTGTATTTATTTATTTCAAACATTTACTAAGCCATCCGTTTTATATCGAAGTTTGGGAAGCTCCCAAATCTGAAGCACGCTACGCTATAAAGGGCCCTTCAAACATGCTCCCTACTTTTTTTTTCTTTTCAACTATGTCCAATTCTTTTTCTTGCCTAAAATGGGTCTCCTGGTGATTGGTGCAAAGTCACCCAGTTGCTTTCATGCCTAAGGCTGGACTAGAACTCACCGTCTCCTGGTGATTGGCCCATAGTCACCCAGCTGGCTTTCATGCCTAAAATGGGACTAGAACTCACGATCTCCTATTGATTGGTCCAAAGTCACTCAGCCAGCTTTCATGCCTAAAGCGGGACTAGAACTCACCGTCTCCTGGTGATTGGCCCATAGTCACCCAGCTGGCTTTCATGCCTAAAATGGGACTAGAACTCACGATCTCCTATTGATTGGTCCAAAGTCACTCAGCCAGCCTTCATGCCTAAAGCGGGACTAGAACTCACTATCTCCTGGTGATTGGCCCATAGTCACCCAGCTGGCTTTCATGCCTAAAATGGGACTAGAACTCACGATCTCCTATTGATTGGTCCAAAGTCACTCAGCCAGCTTTCATGCCTAAAGCGGGACTAGAACTCACTATCTCCTGGTGATTGGCCCATAGTCACCCAGCTGGCTTTCATGCCTAAAATGGGACTAGAACTCACGATCTCCTATTGATTGGTCCAAAGTCACTCAGCCAGCCTTCATGCCTAAAGCGGGACTAGAACTCACTATCTCCTGGTGATTGGCCCATAGTCACCCAGCTGGCTTTCATGCCTAAAATGGGACTAGAACTCACGATCTCCTATTGATTGGTCCGAAGTCACTCAGCCAGCTTTCATGCCTAAAGCGGGACTAGAACTCACTGTCTCCTGGTGATTGGCCCATAGTCACCCAGCTGGCTTTCATGCTTAAAATGGGACTAGAACTCACAATCTCCTATTGATTGGTCCGAAGTCACTCAGCCAGCTTTCATGCCTAAAGCGGGACTAGAACTCACTGCTTCCTGGTGATTGGCTCATAGTCACCCAGCTGGCTTTCATGCCTAAGGCGGGACTAGAACTCACGATCTCCTGGTGATTGGCCCGAAGTCACCCAGTTGGCTTTCATGCCTAAGGCGGGACTAGAACTCACCGTCTCCTGGTGATTGGCCCAAAAGCTGGCTTTTGCGCCTAAGGCAGAACTAGAACTCAGAACCTCCCGATTTGTAGCACGATGCCTTTTATCCACTACACCAAACTGTCTCTTGCTCCCTACTTAGGGGCCTTCCAAGTACATTCTACTCCAATTCCTATAATCCCCGCCAGCTTCATAGCTGTTGGAAGCCCATCTTCCCTAGAAAGCCCAAATCTGCCCTATGTAATATACAGAATGCTCATCTCAGGAAGGCAAGTTTGAGCCCGTTTTAATCCATGCAATAACCAGCCAATTCACTTTTGCTTTTGTTTGTTTTTGTTTTGTTTTTTTTAAGCAAAGGGGAGTAAAATGGAGAAACGTTGGATGGTTTTGTGGTTTTCAAAGCTATTCCGGACAGCGGTGGTTTAATGCATTAAGGGAATGAAAGAGAAAGCTATTAAAGATAGTTTTTCCTTTTCAAAAGGCAAGAGGCACGGAGCGGATTTCTTTTCCTTTAGGGAAAGAAAAAAAAAAATGAAGTCATTGCTGTAAATAACCTCAGACGCTTGCTTGTTTCTCTGAAAGTTTCCATCGTGGTCAGCGCTAGCAAACCCACCCTGTAGACGGAGCGAGGAAAACACTCCAATCGTCTCTTTAAGGCAGTACAGGAAGTCCTCGTCTTACGACCACAGTTGAGAGAAGAATTTCTGTTGCAAAACAAAGCAGCTCTTAAATGAGTTGCGTCCCATGCAGAGGTGGTATTCAGCCAGTTTAGACCGGTTCGAGTGAACCGGTAGCAGAAATTTTAACAGGTTCGCCGAACTGGCAAACACCAACTCTGGCTGGCCCCGCCCCCCAGCTCGGCCAACCCCACCCACACCCGCCCTATATATGTTGCCTTCGCCACGCGGCCCAGCTAAAATCACCTTGCCTCCGCGGTGAGGGTGAGTGACGTCGAGTTGGCCATGCCCACTCAGTCACCTGACACCACCACCACCAAGCCACGCCCACAGAACCAGTAGTACAAAAATTTGAATCCCACCACTGGTCCCATTGTACAACCATGTTTGTTTGTTTGCTGTTGTTGAGGGAATCGCTGCAGAAGTTGAATCGCTTGCAGTTGTTAAATGAAACATGCGGTCGTTAAGAGGATCCGGCTTCCCCCATTGGACGTCACTTGTCGAAAGTCCCAAGTGGCGAACACCTGATTCCCAGGTTGCAGCAACCTTTATAAATACATGCTACAACAGTTGTAAGTGTGAGGTCATAACTCCTTTTTTTTTTATAGTGCTGTCGTAACTTTGAACGGTCACTAAACAAACAGTCGTAAGTCGAGGCCTACCTGTATGGTAGGAGTAGACCCCCATTAGGTTATGAGAGCTTCAAATCCGAAGAAATCTCATAGCGCTTTTCAAATGTACACATTTTAACAGTTGGGAGGGACTTTAAAGGTCATCTAGTCCAGCCCCCTGCCTCAAGTAAGAAAGCCTGCGCCATTTCAGTCAAATGGGTTGTCCAATTTTATTTTTTAAAAAAAATTCGGGGATTCAGTTGAATGGCGTGTCCAAACTGATGTGAAGTTGACTTGAGGTTTCGGGTGGTTTACAATGGAAGCTAAAATCCACAATGCAAACCCTCAATTAAAGCATAATGATAGGTGATTAACCTCAACAATTAGAGCCAGCAGTTAAAAATCTACAATTAAAGGCTGCTGTGGGCTTTTAAGGCTCTTTCAAAAGCCAGCAAAATAGGCTCCAAATACCAGGGCAGGTACTGTAATTGAAGGGTCTGAACCCCAAATCTGGCTGCAATAGCAGATTTTGGCAAACCAGCACAGGTGATCTTCCACGATGCCTTATTGAGGTCAAGCCTAGAATTTCCCAATCTATGCGCCCCAGTTTAATTTCTGTTTTTTTTCCCCTGGGGAATTCTGGGAGTTGAAGTCCACACATCTTCACAGGTTGCCAAGGTTGAGAAACACTGAGTTGAAAAATTGGGCCCCTGCTGTGTTGCGCAAGTTAAGACTTAGGACTTAAGGTTTATTAGCGGGAGAGGAATGCATGCAATTTTATCAGTAGCTTCCAAGCTACCTTGTCATTTTGCCCTCCTGTCAATCCAAATATTTAGTCTTTCAGAAGGACAAAATAAACACATACGAAACAAAATAAATAAGCCATCCATAAAATCCTTGCCCTCTGCCATTTAAAAATGTCCGGCTGAAGACGAAGATGTTGCGTAACTTCAACAGACTCCAGAGCTGTTGGACTACAACTCCCATCCCTGTCCATCCCAAACCGAAGCCAGGGATTCTGGATATTTCATTGAAAACTCCAGAAGCTGCTAATTCCTCGACGGCCATAACCGAGCGAGAAAGTTGGTAGTCTCCCACTCAGGTGGGATTCAGCGAATTGGTTGTTACGATTTTGCGCAATTCGGATTCTTGAGAATCTCCAGGGACAGAAACAAAACAATTGTAATTCGAGGACTACCTGTACAGGTAATCCTTGATTTACAACGGGCCACTCGCTTGTTCGAAGTTACAACGGCCCTGGGGGAAAAAAACGACTTAGGACCATTTTTCACACTTACGACCGTTGCGACTTCCCCAGGCTCACCCGATTTACATTTCCGATGCTTGACACCACGGACTCACTTTTATGACGGTTGCAGTACCCCGGGGTCACCTGATCCTCTTTTTTGCGACCTCCTGAGGAGCGAAGTCCAGGAGGAAACCAGATTTGCTTAACAAGCGTGTTACTAATCTAACAGCTGCGGCGACTCACTTAACAAACGCGGCAAGAAAAATCGTAAAATGGGGCCAAACTCAATTAGCGAGGGCTTAAATTGTGGTCGTACGTTGAGGATTATCTGTACTGTATTCCAGCTGCCCACGGATTTTTTAAAAGATAGATCTGATACGAAACCACTTCCTCTTACATTGGCTTTCTGGGAACTGGTACCCCTAAATCAGAGGTCTTCAAACTTGGCAGTTTTAAGACTTGTGGACTTCAACTCCCAGAATTCTCCATCCACCATAGAATTCTGGGAGTTGAAGTCCACAAGTTTCTCCCATCAGAAGAATAAAAACTGAAGATGTAGCTGTGCAATTTGTCTTCCCAGCCTGGAAATATATCGGGGAGACCAATCTCATCAGCTCCCGAGGCTGCATTACAAAGAACACAGCAGTCCATGTCCAGAGTTTTTTAAAATGCACTTGCTTTTCAAGAATATCGACAGGCAAAAGACCCCCCCGCTGTGAAGCCATCACAGTTACACAAAGACAACCAGGCAGATTTGCAAATAAGGAAAAAAAGAGAGCAATTTTCTGCCATCGACACCCTCTGGGATTCCCAGTCCATACAGGCGACCCCAACTCTACCAGGAGAGCTACACCTCATTACAGATGGGAGTCAAGATCTCTTGGGAGAGGAGATCAGATGTAGCCAAGCTCGACTAAATAACAGATGAGACGGTAAACCTCCGAGTGAATAAATCAAGACAAGCAGGCACAGGGCTGAAAGCTTTTTAGGCACCCACAACAACGATTTTGCTTGTAGGACGTTAGCAGGCCGAGCTAACGTACCAAAAAGATGTTTTGAGGCTTTGGAAAAAGTGCAGAGAGGAGCGAACTAAGACGATTAAAGGCCTGGAAAATAAAACGTATGAAGGACGTTTGGGTAACATTTGGGTACGGCTAGTCTAAGAGAAAAGGAGGACTAGGGCCGTGATGGCGAGCCATATTGGTGGGCACTGGCTAGCTGATTTTCAGGTCTTCTGGGCCCACCAGAAGTGGGGAAACGGGCTGTTTCCAGCCTCCGGAGAGCCTCCGAGGTGGGGGGAGGCAGTTTTCGTCCTCCCCAGGCTCCTAGGAAGTCTCTGGAGTCTGGGGAGGGTGAAAAACGGGCCTACTGGGCCCACCGGGCCAAAAATGGGGGGAGCGAAAGTGTGTCACACGTGCGCAGAAGCACGTGCGCGCCCACAAGCAAACCAGTAGCGACGGGATTTACCTTACCTCTTGTATTATCTCTTGTACAATTCACAAAAAATGTGCTTTGAATAACCACAGCAATGGACAATCCTGAATAGGATTCACACTTCCTACGGCGTCTGTTGGGACTCTTTGTATAAATGGGGCACAGTTTAAACCCCTCGGTGTGACTGCAGGGTCCCACATCAAAACTGTAGATCACATCGTGACTGGCTGTAAATTGAGGGCTTATATCACAGTCCAGTATCTGATTTTTTTAAAATATAAAAGATGCTGCACTTCAATGGTGAGATGGCCTAGATCCATGATGGCGAATCTATGGCACACGTGCCACAGGTGGCACGTGGAGCCCTCTCTGCAGCCATGTGAGCCGTTGCCCCAGCTCAGCTCCACCGTGCATGCACACTCGCCTCCCGCCAGCCAGCTGATTTTCAGGTCTCTGCCGCAGGGTGCATGAGGGAGACACATGCGCAGGGGGAAAGCACTGGTGAGTCTTGCATGCATGCATGGGTAGGTGTGCACAGGGAGAGTCGCATGCCCTCAACGATGTGATCTACAGTTTTGATGTGGGACCCTGCAGTCACACCAAGGGGCGGAAACTGTGCCTTTAGCACGCGACAACAAAAACGTTAGCCATCATTGGCCTAGAGCTTGCTATTTGAACATAGATCTTTTTAGCATTTATATTTTACTGTGTTTTATTAATCTAGTTGAAATACACTGCTAGTCTGCGTATGATATGTCATACGCTAAATAAATAATACTTTAAAGAAACATGGCATCTCAGCCCGAGTTTTCCTATTTCTCAGCGCTGGTGCCCAATCCGGTTCTTCGATGGAAGGTGTGCCAAGAAATTGTCCAAACAAAACTCAGATGGCATGTTCCCTTTTGAGAGGACCCACACCCTGGTAACGTTAGTGCAGTACTTGAAATGCTCATGGAATTCAGAAAGGTCTTAAAAAGGCTTAAATCTGGACCAAAGTTTATGAAACGGAGACGTTTCGTTACTCATCCAAGTAACTTCTTTGGTCAAAATGAAAAATTTAAGTTAGGCAAAAAGTCGTTGGAATGTACTAACTCTTGCCATGCCAACTCCAAGGGTTTCTCCCCAAAATGTATTGCAAAATGTAATATGTATGGCCAAAAGCATCTTCAATTGGGGTATTTAAATTTTTTGGGGTTTTAAATCTGAGCCAATTTATTTAATTATTTTAAATTTTAAATTGTTGTTTGTCTGTGTTTTTAAATAGCCTGTACACCGCCCTGAGTCCTTCGGGAGAAGGGCGGTATAGAAATAAAATTATTATTATTATTATTATTATTATTATTATTATTATTATTATTATTATTATTATTATTATTATTATTATTAAAAAGGTTAAATCATGACAACTGGACCAGTTTCAGAAAGCTTCCCTCCTCTCTAATTAAAGTGGCAAAGTTAGTCCAAACATAATATACAACAGGTAGCCCTTGATTTACAACAGTTCGCTTAGTGACCTTTCAAAGTTACGACGTCACTGAAAAAAAGTGACTTATGACCATTTTTGCAAACTGAGACAAAACTCGCTTGGCAAATGTCTCGCTTATAAACAGGAATTTGGGGGCTCAATGGAGGTCGTAGGTCGAGAACTATCTGTATTAGCCTCAGCATCCAATACGATTTTCCAATGAAATTGCCAGGAAATTATCCCAACAAAACTCATTTCCATATTTACTTTGGGATGTTCATTTAGAGATGAATTATCCCTCCAAGGAATCCAGGCTAAGGGACTGAAGTTCAATCTGCCTGATCAGATTGCAACCTTCTTGAAGACTTTTGATCTGCTAATCATGAGCCTTCCTAATCCTGGGAGTGATGAGTGATGGCTATGGAGAGGATCTGTCAGGAACAGCCTCTCCTGTTTACAGCAGTAGCCAAAATTGTGCAAACCTTTTGGGAAAAGTATATTTTCTAAAACTAGCTAATAACACCACTTTTATTTGGAGTAGTACCATAAAAGTATGTATCAATGGAAAGATAATTTAATCGAGAGTGTAATGCAATAACTTTTATGAAGGATTTGCTATTAGAATAGCAGTTACAGTAGAAAGAAGAATTAGTGAAATACGTAGAAAAAACGAGAGATACAAAAATGAGCACCACAGAAAAAACGAGATATGCAAAAATGATCACCACGTCAGTTAATCCTTCGTTGGGTAACCTTTAGCATGAATGATGGCCTTACAATGTCTTCCCATGGAGTGAACCAAGGCTTTGAGTTCTGCAGCTGTTATATTGTGAAACCAAGATTGAATGATGGCTTCTGTTAACTGGGTTTTATTGCTGGGTCGCTTCTGACCAACAAGTTTCTTTAGTCAGCTCCATTTTCAATTTTCAATTGGGTTAAGAAAGTCTGAGCTATTCCCAGGCCATTCCAGCAGTGGAATAGGATTATCTTGAAACTCCAAAAATAAAAAGTGGTGTTATTAGCCACCAAATCTCAAAAATACACTTTTCCCAAAAGGTTTCCACAATTTGGGCCACTACTGTACAGTGTCCAGGCAACTAAATTGTGCAGGAGAAGCATTTTAAAAATATTTACCAATAGTCCTCAACTTACAACCGTTCATTTAGCGACCGAAGTTACAACAGCACTGAAAAAAGTGACTTATGACCAGTTTTTACACTTAAAAGTCCCTTGCAGCATTCCTAAGGTAATGTGGTTAAAATTCAAGCCCTTGGAAACTGGCATGTATTTATGACGGTTGCGGCGTTCCGGAGTTCACCTGATCCCCTTCTGACGAAGCAAAGTCAACGAGGCAGCCAGATTCATTTAACAACCGTGTTACTAACTTAACAGCCACCAATGATTCGCTTAACAACCGCGGCGAGAAAAGTTGTAAAAATGGGGCAAAACTCGCTGAACGGCTGACTGGCTATAGCAAGGGAAGTTTAAGGCTTCCTTGTGGTGGTAAGGCCAGGATTACCTGTATTTTGTTTATTGCATGAATTTAAAGAATTGGGAGGCAGGGACTAAGCCAGGGGTGCCAAACTCAAGGTCTGCGGGCTGGATCTGGCCCTCCGGATCTGGCCCACGGGGTGCTTAGATCTGGCCCACGAGGCTGCCCTGGAAAAAGCGAAGGACTGGCCTGTGATGTCTCTGCCAGCGAAAACGGAGCTCGGAAGGACCACGCGCGGGCTTCCCAAGCTCTATTTTCGGTCGGGCCACAGGCACCCCCGACATGAGTGACATCGAGCTGGCCATGCCCCCTGGCCCAGGAGTGGACTGCTGGGAGTTCGCAAGGGTTCGGAAGAACCTCTAGCTAAGATTCTGTGCAGTTCGGAGAACCCCCAAATCCCACTCCTGGCTGGCCCCGCCCACCCTGCCCCGCCATTCCCAGGAGTCCCCCACGCGGCCCGTTTTGGATGCAGGTAAGTGCAGGATGCGCCTGCAGGCTTGGAGAGGGCGAACAACAGGCCTACCGGAAGCCCGTTTTCGCCTCCAGAGGACCTCCGGAGCCCGGGGAGGCCGTTTTCATCCTTCCAGAGGCTTGAGGAAAGCCTCCGGAGCACGGGGAGGGCAAAAACGCCCAGGCCCCCATGCCGTGGTACAGGAGGCCAACTAGACCACACCCACGCTCACCCAGCAACCTGGCAAGAGAACCCCTTGGTAAAATTTTTGAAGCCCACTCCTGCCCTGCCCACAACCTCCTCCCCAAGGTCAAACACAACAGTGATGCGGCCCTCAATGAAATCAAGTTTGACACCGTTGTACTAGGCAGTCAGTGGGGAGAGGGGTGCTGCTCACCCCCGACTGGCCGGTCCACGGTCAGGAGGGACGGTGGAGAGGAAGGGGTTACCAAGCCAGGGAGAAGAGGCTGATTAAACAGTAACAGGTGTTGCTAACCCATGGAACAGCTGTGTCCCTGCCATGAAATTTAAAAAAAAAAAAAATCTCAGGGACAATCAGAGGATCAAAAGAGGGGAGGAAGGGAGGACGGGAAGGCAAAGGGTGTGAGACCCAGAAAGAAATGAGAAAGCACCAAGCAGAAACTGGTGGCAGGAAAATAAAGGGAGAATAAAACAGAAATGAACCAGAGCAGCCAGAATTCTGTGAATTGCAGTCCATGGGCCTTAAAATCGTGGGAGACTCTGAAATAAATTAACCAAAATAGAAAGACGATTCGAGATTATCCAGGTGGAGCATCCACACCCATTTAGATGCGGCCTTCACACCAGGGTGGATAAAAATCAATGATTTTTTTTAAAAAAATAAAAAAAATCAGATTTTTTTGATTTAAATCGGATTTTTTTGATTTAAATCAGATTTTTTTTTATTTTTATCGAATTTATTTTAATAAAAAACTTTTGGGGTAAAAATCTATCGTAAGGTAGTTTTCTATTTAAGATACATAAACAATTTAGTTTATTCAGCATGAAATGGAGCTTAGTTATGTAGCATGAGGCTGTCTATTCTGCAACGCTGGGACTATCGGTGAGTCAACAGCGGGTCAAAGGAGTAGCAGAGATGACAGTTGCTCTTTAAAAATTATGATTTAAATCGAGTTGATTTAAATCAGGCCTTTTTACTAGTGATTTAAATCATGATTTAAATCATGATTTAAATCGACTCGATTTAAATCAAATCCACCCTGCTTCACACCCAACCTGCTTAAAAGGTCAGATGATGGGCATACAGCTAGTCCTCGAGTGACGACCACACTCGAGCCCCAAATTTACGTTGCCAAGTGAGACATTTGTTAAGGGAGTTTTGCTCCGTTTATTTATTTATTTATTTATTTTTACGGCTTTTCTTGCCCCCATCGTTAAGCGAATCACCGCTCTTGTTAAAGTTAGTCACCCGGTTGTTAAGTGAATCTGGCTTCCCCCTTGACTTTTGCTTGTCTCAGAAGGCCTCAAAAGGGGATTCGCGTGACATTGCCGCCAGGGCAGGCCCACCAGCGATTCCCAAAACTGATTCGCCCGAACCGGCTAAATACCACCTCTGGTAGGGGTGCTACAAGGGTTGTAAGTGTGAAAAATGGGCCTCTTTTTTTCTCTGGCTTTGAACCGTCACTAAATGAGGACTACCTTGTGTAGATTCTCTGGGGGTTGGGGTTTTTTTTTGGTTTGTTTGTTTGCTAAATAACCAATCCTTCCACATTGGAAAGATAAAATGTATGGCTTCCATGACAGAGCAGATTGAAGACCTGGATGTCATTTGGGATTTGCAAAAGAGTAGCTTAGAGCTGTAAATTATGTTTAGATTACCGCTGCAAACAATGCTCATATTTTATTGAAAGTTTCGTGTAAAACATTCGCGGAAAGCGCCTCTGTGCCTCTGTGTGTGTTTGTTTGTTTGTTTTTTCCCAACTTGGGTCTGATTTATTAAACACAGGTTTTAAAAAAAATGATACACTGGGCAATAACTGTCCGTGCGAGGGCAATTCGTCTACCACGCTAAGCCGCTAAAAGCAAAGACAACGAGAGATTCTAACCGAGCCGAACATCCGTCGACATTCACTTGCTGCCAAAATGCATTTATTGGGTTTTTAACCTGACGTGGTTAAAGTGAGGCATCCACTTACGACCACAAATGAGTCCAAGAGTTTTTGTTGCTAAGCGAGGCAGTTGTTAAGCCGTGGTGGCGCAGTGGTCCGAGTGCAGTGTTGCAGGCTAAATTCTGCTGACTGCCGGCTTGCCTGCAATTCGGCAGTTTGAATCTCACCCGGCTCAAGGTTGGACTCCGCCTTCCGTCCTTCCGAGGTCGGTAAAATGAGGACCCAGATTGTTGGGGGCAAGAAGCTGACTCTGTAAAACGCTTAGAGAGGACTGCAAAGCGGTATATAAGTCTAAGTGCAATTGCTGTAAGTGAGTGGTGCCCTATTTTACAACCTTCTTTGCCGACGTTGTTCAGCGAATCAGTGCAGTTGTTAAGTGGTCGTTAAGCGAAACTGGATTCCCCCATTGGGATTGCTCGCCAGAAGCTGGCTGAGAAGGTCGCAAAAGGGGATCTCATGACACCTGCAACCGTCATAAATTAAAGGCGGTTGTCAGACCCCTGAATTTTGATCCCATGACTATGGGGATGCTACAGCGGTCGTAAGCGCGAGACCATAAGTCACTTTTTTCACTGCCATTGTAGTCACTAAATGAATAGTTGTAAGTCGAGGGCTAACTGTACCTCAGCCAGTTTTATGTTCACGTCCCTGAATTCTGGGCAGGTGGAAGATGAAATACAGGTAATCCTCA